>NC_137092.1:1057399-1277399 GCF_951640355.1 Cnephaeus nilssonii
GGAGCAGTTCCAGGACTACTTCCTCGGGGGCCTGGACGACATGGCCTTCTGGTCCACCAACATCTACCGCCTCACCAGCCACATGCTGGCCCACGGGACCCGGTGGGCACCTGTCCTCCCACCCACCGCCGCGTCTCCTGACCTCGCGTTTCCTGTGCGCACACTCCTGCGCTCCCTGAGCTCCGCCGCCGCCTCCGTGAATGGGCAGGCGGGCCCACCCGCCGGGGCTGCTGGGAGGGGCCCCGCCGCTCGGCGCTGCTGTCAGAAGGGAGTTTAGTTTGACGGGCGGGGTTTGAACCCGTGGCCACAGGGGGATGGCCTGCATGTGTCTGTTTTATAAAGTTCATGTGGCTCACATGGTTGAGCGTTGACCTATGACCCAGGAGGTCACAGTTTGATTCCCGGTCAGGGCACAGGCCCGGTTGCGGGCTCCATCTCCAGTGTGGGGCGTGCAGGAGGCAGCCGGTCCATGATTCTCTCTCATCACTGATGTTTCTATCTCTCTCTCCCTCTCCCTTCCTCTCTCTGAAATAAAACCAACAACAAAGACTAAAAAGCAGACCTTAGCCCTTCCCCGGCGTCTGAGCGGGTTCCTGGGCTCAGGGCAGCTCAGCGGTGCAGGGCAGGGAGGCGGCTGTGGGCCTGGGTAGCTGTGGGGGCCCCTCAGGCGCTCCCCCCCCCCTGGAGGAGGCCTGACCCCTGGCTGCCCCGCAGGGACTGCAGCCTGCCCGAGAACCCGCTGTTCATCACCTGCGGCGGCCAGCGGACCGGCCCCCAGGGGTAAGTGGCCCCGCCTGGCTCCGAGCGACATGCTCACCGAGGGTGTGCGCAGACATGAAGGTGAGAATTGTAGACAGACTGACAGAGGCCAGGTCAGCCCTCCCAGCCGGTGGGTTTAGAGCGGAGTCACGGGGCGGGCTGTGCACGAGTAAGGCGCTCAGTAAAGTGCACGCCAGTCTGCTGCTCAGTCACCATCACGTGGGAGCGAGTGGTATTAGTGAATCCGCTACTGTTGTCATCACTCGTAACCTTTACCCAGGCCTCACCCTTACCCTTGACCCAGACCTCACCCTTACCCTTGACCCAGACCTCACCCTTACCCTTGACCCAGACCTCACCCTTACCCTTGACCCAGGCCTCACCCTTAACCTTGACCCAGACCTCACCCTTAACCTTGACCCAGGCTTCACCCTTAATCTTGACCCAGACCTCACCCTTAACCTTGACCCAGGCCTCACCCTTACCCTTGACCCAGACCTCAGCCTTAACTTTGACCCAGACCTCATCCTTAATCTTGACCCAGACCTCACCCTTACCCTTGACCCAGGGTTCCATTCGGGACAAGGTCATGTACCTCGGTTGCAGGCTCCTCCCTGGCCCGGGCCCTGGTCGGGCGTGTGCAGGAGGCAGCCCATCGATGTGTTCCTCTCACATCGCTGTTTCTCTCTCCCTCTGCCTCTCCCTCTCCCTAAAACCAATGGGAAAACACCCTCGGGGGAGGAGTCACAGCCACGACATGGGCTGGGAGCCTGTGGCTAACTCGGCGGCGTTCTTCACCTCATGGTGGTTTCCCGGGCCTGCTCCTCTCTCAGCAGCTCCCACGCGCAGAAGAGCGACTCCCACCGGAACCTGACTGCCTCCCTCACCACGGACGCCGCCAGGCACATAAACTACACGGCGAGGGGCGCCGTCTTCAGCGTGGACTCCTGGACCTCGGTGAGGAGCGCCCACTGTTTGTGGAGAGAGGACCCCCGGCCCTGCCCTGGGCGTCACGGGCTGTGTGACGCTCCCTGAGAGTCACTCGTGCGTGCCAGGCCCCCGACCCTCGGCCTCCAGTCTGGTCTGTGCCAGAGCCGCAGGCGGGAGGGCGAGGCGGGCGGGAGGGCGAGGCGGGCGGGAGGGCGAGGCGGGCGGGAGGGCGAGGCGGGCGGGAGGGCGAGGCGCGGGCGGGAGGGCGAGGCGCGGGCGGGAGGGCGAGGCGGGCGGGAGGGCGAGGCGCGGGCGGGAGGGCGAGGCGCGGGCGGGAGGGCGAGGCGGGCGGGAGGGCGAGGCGGGCGGGGGGGCCGCTGGCCGGGGGAATGGATGGAGGCCCCACGCGGCGGCTCTGGCTGCCTGGGTCCTCGTTCGGCCTCGGCCTCCCTTGGGCGCGCTCAGTTGTTCCCTGGACTCGGGAGGGTCCAGCGCGTGGTCCCGCCAGGCTCCCGTCTGCTCTGTGTCGGCAGGACCCACGCTGGGGGCTGCTGTGCCCCACTCACACAGGGGGCCTCCCCATCGCCACGACTCTCGTTCCAGGACTCGCTGTCCTTCATGTACCAGACCCTGGAGAGGAACCTGCGGACGCTCTTCACGGGCAGCTCCCAGCGGCCGCGGAAGCACGTGGCCAGCCCCCTGGCGTCGTACTTCCTGTCCTGCCCCTACGCGAGGCTGGGCTGGTGGGTGCGCGTGTCCGGCTCCGTGTCCCTGTCCCTGTCCCTGTCGTTGGACCGATAGAATGAGCGGCCCCTATTGCCCTGTCCATTCGTCCTCGTCAGCGTTGCCTTGGTTACGTGGTAGTAACGCTAAGACGCCTCCTTCACGTCCATCAGGACGCGTGTACGAACCTCAGGGAGTTGCCCCACGCGAAGGGCTGGAGCGCACGGGTGCTGTCGGGTCCGTGTGCGCGGGGACAGGCGGTCACAGGTGTGGGGAGTGACGGTGTCAGAAGGAGAAGTGCAGACAGTGGTGTGGTGACGGGAACAGTGTAGCTTCTATTTTTAAAAAATATATTTTTATTGATTTCAGAGAGGAAGGAAGAGGGGGAGAGAGAAACATCAGTGATGAGAGAGAATCACTGATCGGCTGCCTCCTGCACGCCCCACACTGGGGATGGAGCCTGCAACCTGGGCATGTGCCCTGACCGGGAATCGAACCCTGACCTCCTGGTTCATAGGTCGACGCTCAGCCACTGAGCCACGCCGGCCGGGCAACAGTGTAGCTGTTAGCAGACACCAGGCGGGCTCTCTCGTCCCCGCAGGGCGATGACCTCGGCCGACCTCAACCAGGACGGGCACGGCGACCTGGTGGTGGGCGCCCCGGGCTACAGCCGCCCCGGCCACGTGCACGTGGGGCGCGTGTACCTCATTTATGGCAACGACCTGGGCCTGCCCCCCCTCGACCTGGACCTGGAGGCCGAGGCCCACGGGGTCCTGGAGGGCTCCCAGGTGAGGCCGCGCTCCCGCAGGGCGCTCCTCAGGCAGGTTCCGGGGGAGGGCTGGGCTTTGGTTCTTTGGAGTTCACACGGGCCCAGGGACTTCCAGACCTTTCCATCCTGCGCTGCCCCATCTTCCTGTGGCGCTGGGTCAGGCCACCCGGCGGCGTGCCGCGGGCGCTGCGGGTGTTGTGTGTGGGCGCCGCGGCCGCCTCGGGCTGTCTGAGCCGAGGCTGAGCCCAGGGCTCGCTGCCCCTCAGCCCGCAGGCCGCTTCGGCTCCGCCCTGGCCGTGCTGGACTTCAACAGGGACGGGCTGCCCGACCTGGCCGTGGGCGCCCCCTCCACGGGCTCGGAGCAGCTCACCTACAAGGTAAGGCCGGGGGGGATGGAGGGATGGAGGGATGGATGGGGGGCCGAGCCCCTGGCAGCAGCAGATGGTCAGATGAGCCGGCCCGGCGTCCGGGTGGGTGATCTGGGGCGCTCCCTTCGGTCCCTGACGAGGTCTCGGGTCCCTGGCGCGCCTGCTCCTGCCTCCTGCCTCCTGCCTCCTGCTTCCGGCCAGTGCTTTGCCCTCGAGGTGAGGGGAGGGGAAGGTGACAAAGTCCAGGCCCTGGGGCTCCTGAGGGGCTCAGACCCGCCGGCCAGGCTGCTCCTGCCCGAGCCCTCCCCTCCCCGGTGCTGCCGTCCTAACTGCTGGGCCTCGCCCACGGGGCGGGGTCCTCGCATCCCGCCGAGCGGACCCTGGGCCGGCGGAGCCAAGGCCGCGCTGCTCCGGGGCTGGAACAGCCTCGTGGGAGGGAAACGCCAGGCGACCGTCGCCCCCGCAGCCGGGCCCAGGCCGCTGTCCCCACGGGAGCCTGCCCGAGGGACGGACGGACTGCCTGGTCCTCCCGCTCTCGCCCCGCCCTCACGGCCGCCGGCTTGTCCTCGCCAGGGCGCGGTGTACGTCTACTTCGGCTCCAAGAGAGGAAAGCTGTCCCGGGCCCCCGACGTCACCATCTCCTGCCAGGTATGTGGCCCTCGGCCAGGGGGGCCCTGGGGCGGGCGTCCCCCGTCGGGTGAGGACACGTGGCCTCGTTCCCCAGGACACGTACTGCAACCTGGGCTGGCGGCTCCTGGCGGCCGACGTGGACGGAGACGGCGCGCCCGACCTGGTGCTCGGCTCCCCCTTCGCGCCGGGCGGCGGGAAGCAGCGGGGCATGGTGGCCGCCTTCCACTCCGGCCCCCGCCGACGCCACGGAGGTAGTCCCTGCTCGGCCCGGCCTCTCCTCCTCACTCCACGTCCTCCCGTGGAGTCCCGCAGCCTCCCCTACAGGTGCTCTGGGGGGGGGGGGGGGTACGCGGGGTCCCCGAGGACAGGGAGACCCGGCATCTGGGTCCAGGTCCAAGGCCAGCGGCTCAGCCTTCGTCTCCCAGTGACAGAGCAGGGACACCACAGCGCCCGAGGCGGGCCTCTCTGTAGAGCGTCCCCCGCCGCGGCGTGAGCTGCTCTTCCTGCGGGACCTGCGAGCCCCTCTAACCCGGGGCCTGGGACACGGGTGGGGGGTGTCTGAGAGCTCTGGGAGAAACCGTCCGCCATGACCTACAGAGGGCCGCCTGTCCTCCTCCCCGCCTCCCTCCCTCCCTCCCTCCCGGCCTCCCTCCCTTCCAGCCTCCCTTCCCTCCCAGCCTCCCTCCCTCCCTCCCTCCCGGCCTCCCTCCCTTCCAGCCTCCCTTCCCTCCCAGCCTCCCTTCCCTCCTGGCCTCCCTCCCAGCCTCCCTCCCTCCCTCCCGGCCTCCCTCCCTTCCAGCCTCCCTTCCCTCCCAGCCTCCCTCCCTCCCTCCCTCCCTCCCGGCCCCCCGGGTAAAGCGAGGGGCTCCCTGTCCTGCGCAGACAAGCTGAACGTGGAGGCGGCCGACTGGCAGGTGAGGGGCGAGGAGGACTTCGCCTGGATGGGCTACTCGCTCCACGCCGTCCACCTGGACAACAGGACGCTGCTGCTGGCGGGGAGCCCCACCTGGAAGAACAGCAGCAGGTGAGCCGGGCGCTGCGGGCCCCTCGTCCCCTCGTGGGCCCGGGAGACGCTGAGGCTAGGCGAGGCCGCAGGTCCTCCGCAGGGTGAGACGTGTGCTCGGGGCCAGGGCTGCCCCTGCGAAGGGCCGCGCCTCCGGCTCCGCGGGGCCCTTCTCTCGGCTCCGGGTGCCGCGCGGCAGGGCGGTGTCTCCAGGCCTCTCCCTGGCAGGCCCGGCCTGGCCTTCCCTCTCTGCCGCCCTGGTGTCCCTCCCTCCCGCCCCCGACCACCTCACTTACTTTGTGTTCATCCTCACCCGAGGACACGTCCCATTGAGTTTTAGAGAGAGTGGAAGGGAGGGGGAGAGACAGCGATGTGGGAGACACATCCATGGTTGCCTCCCGCACGCGCCCGACCAGGGCTGGGGCTGGAGCCGGCACCGACGGCGTCATTTTACCTTCATCTTCTCCGTAAAGACTCTGCCTCCAACTCGGGTCACAGTCCGAGGAGCCGGGGGCCAGGGCTTCAACACATGGATTTGGGGGACAGAGGTCAGCCGGCCTGGCGGGCAGCCTGTCCTTCTGTCCGTCGGGCAGGTGGGGGGCCTTGTATCAGAGGTCCCAACCCAGGGCCTCCCTCCCCGACGGCCGCTCTGAGCCTGTGGTCGCCCAGACGGACCCAGGTGCGCAGGGGGACCTGGCGGGGGACCCGAGCACCTGGCCAGCTCCCCCCCGGACCCCCCTGTGCCCCGTGTGCTCCCTTCCAGCCTGGGCCGCCTGTTCCACTCGCGGGACGAGAAGCAGAGCCTGGGCCGCGTGGACGGCTACTTCCCGCCCGGCCGCCAGAGCGCCTTCTCCATCGCGGGCGACAAGGTAGGGCGCCCTCCCCCGGACGGGGCGCCCCGGGAACGGTGTCCCAGCCGGCCTTTGACTCCTGACCTTCCCCAGGCGATGGGGAAGCTGGGCACCTCCCTGTCCAGTGGCCACGTGATGGTGAATGGGACGCGGACGCCGGTGCTGCTGGTGGGCGCCCCCACGCACGGTAGGTCACGCGGACGGGAGCCGACGCGGGGCTGGGCGTCCCCTCGGCGCTTTACCTCCTGTGCCGTGTCCAGAGCCCGGCCCCGAACGGTGTGGTTCGTTCCAGACGACGTGTCGAAGATGGCCTTCCTGACCATGACCCTGCACCAGGGCGGGGCCACCCGCATGTACCAGCTGAGCCCCGCCGCCCGGCCCGCCCTGCTCAGCACCTTCAGCGGAGACCGCCGCTTCTCGCGCTTCGGGGGCGTCCTGCACCTGAGCGATCTGGATGGTGACGGCTTAGGTAGCTCCTTCCAACACGGTCCCCGCTGGTCCCTTGGGCTCTGCCTCTCCACTGACCCCTGGTGGCCACGGCCGTGAGGTGCTGAGTCAGGTCCAACCGGCACCAGGGGTACGTACAGAGGGAGCGGCACCTTTCATTTTTTCAATCAGCAATAAACCCAGCGGCGACGATACCGCCACTGCGCAACGCTGGAGCTCCACTTTTTTAAAAACACATTGTTATTGATGTCAGAGAGGAAGGGAGAGGGAGAAACATCCATGATGAGAGAGAATCATGGATCGGCTGCCTCCTGCACGCCCCGCTCTGGGGATTGAGCCTGCAACCTGGGCATGTGCCCTGACCGGGAATCGAACCCTGACCTCCTGGTTCATAGGTCGATGCTCAACCACTGAGCCACGCCGGCCGGGCTGAGCTGTATTTTTTTTATATGTATATGTATATGTATAGGTATATGTATATGTATATGTATATGTATATGTATATGTATATGTATAGGTATAGGTATAGGTATATGTATATGTATATGTATATGTATATGTATATGTATATGTATATGTATAGGTATAGGTATAGGTATATGTATATGTATATGTATATGTATAGGTATAGGTATAGGTATATGTATATGTATATGTATATGTATAGGTATATGTATATGTATATGTATAGGTATATGTATAGGTATATGTATAGGTATAGGTATAGGTATATGTATATGTATATGTATATGTATATGTATATGTATATGTATAGGTATATGTATATGTATATGTATATGTATATGTATAGGTATAGGTATAGGTATAGGTATATGTATATGTATATGTATATGTATACGTATACGTATACGTATAGGTATAGGTATATGTATATGTATATGTATATGTATATGTATATGTATATGTATAGGTATATGTATATGTATATGTATATGTATATGTATATGTATAGGTATATGTATATGTATAGGTATATGTATATGTATATGTATATGTATAGGTATAGGTATAGGTATAGGTATAGGTATATGTATCTTTTTATTGATTTCAGAGAGGAGGGGCGCGGGAGAGAGAGAAACATCAGTGAGAGTGAGCTGCACCTTTTGAAGGTGGTGGCGGGTGATGTCAGCTGTGGACGCGTGGTCGGCAGGAAACCGGGGCTCGGCTGCGTGACGTCGGCCTGGCGCCCGGGGGCGGGTCCGGAGCGGGGGCAGCGGGGCCGGGGAGTGGGCGCTTCCCGCTGGTCTCCCTGTCACAGACGAGGTCCTCGTGACCGCCCCCCTGCGGATCGCGGACATGACCTCGGGGCTCATCGGGGGCGAGGACGGCCGCGTCTACGTCTACAACGGCCGGCGCACCTTCTCCGGCGACGTGACGGGCAAATGCAAGTCCTGGACGTCCCCGTGCCCAGAGGAGAAGGTAGTGTTCTCCGGCGGAGCGCGACCCGGGGGCCAGGCGGCTCTGCGGGATCACGGCCCCCTGGCCCGCACCGCCTTGGCTGGAACCGAGTCCCAGTCCGGACACGGCCCTCGGCTGCGTTTTGTAGGCCCAGCCGCCTCGTTCTCGCCCCGCAGCATCTGCCCCGCAGCTCGCCCCCGGGACCTGGCACCCCTGAACCCTGGTCAGCCGCCGCTGCCTGGCTCCGCCCACTGCGCCAGCTCCCCCCTCTGCGTCCTGGCCCACCGCCTTGTTTCCTGGGCCCACAGCTCTTGGCCATTCCTATTTTCCAATTTAAAAGTTATTTATTTATTTTTTAAAAAATATTTTTTTAAATATATTTTATTGACTTTTTACAGAGAGGAAGGGAGAGGGAGAGAGCTAGAAACATCAATCAGCTGCCTCCTGCACACCCCCTACTGGGGATGTGCCCACAACCAAGGTACATGCCCCTGACCGGAATCGAACCCGGGACCCTTGAGTCTGCAGGCTGACACTCTATCCACTGAGCCAAACCAGCCAGGGCTAAAAGTTATTTTTTAACTTGAAAAATTAATGAAAGTTTGTTGTAAAAATTTACACAAAATGGTACAAAGGAAAATGAAAGGCCATCTACCCAGAGTTCCACTCGGCAGAGATAAGGCCTGAGAACCCCTAGGATTTTTCCCTAGAACTTGATCTGTCGAATCCACATCAAAGCTACTGGCTCGGCGTCGGGCCCTTTACAGGGAGACAGGAGAGCAGGGAGGCTCCCGGCACCGTGGGCGCCCAGAGCAGATGTGAGCGCAGCCCTCCCAGCCAGCCACACTGCGCGCACCTCCCCCTGCTGGCCACACTGTGCGCACCTCCCCCCGCTGGCCACACTGCGCGCACCTCCCCCCGCTGGCCACACTGTGCGCACCTCCACCCACTGGCCACACTGCGCGCACCTCCACCCACTGGCCACACTGCGCGCACCTCCACCCACTGGCCACACTGTGCGCACCTCCACCCACTGGCCACACTGCGCGCACCTCCACCCACTGGCCACACTGCGCGCACCTCCACCTGCTGGCCACACTGTGCGCACCTCCCCCCGCTGGCCACACTGTGCGCACCCCCCCTCCCCTGGCCACACTGTGCTCCATGCCACACACAGCGCCGCGTGTTTGCTTTACCTGCCAACGTACAGCACGTTCCGGTGCCTCCCCAGCGTCTCATATGATATGTCTAGTGGTTGTCGTGTATTTTATCTGTAGATGAGCCGTAGTTCCTTTAGCCACTGTTATAATATTCACATTTAGACACTTCTACGCATGTATTTTTCTTTTTTAAGTATAGTTTTATTTATTCCAGAGAGGAAGGGAGAGGGGGAGAGAGAGAAACATCAATGATGAGAGAGCATCATGGATCGGCTGCCTCCTGCACCCCCCACCCCCCACCCTGCCCTGGGGATGGAGCCCGCAACCCAGGCCTGTGCCCTGACTGGGAATCGAACCGTGACCTCCTGGTTCATAGATCATGCCAGCTGGGCCACACGTGTGTTTTTCTGGCCTGCATTCCTCTGAGCGGGCCTCCTGGTGTCAGGGAGCACACGCGTTTTAAGGCGCCTGCGGAACGGGAGGCGGCGCGTCGGGTAGACCTGGCTGAAAGCCCCGCGTGAACGTGGAACGCTGAGTCTCCCTTCCTCTCCATGTCTTTCAGGCCCAGCACGTCCTCGTTTCCCCGGAAGTAAGTACCGCAGACGTGAGGGAAGCTGTGGGGCCCTGCCCCTCCTGGGAGCTGGTCCGCGTGGGGGCGCGTCTCCCAGGGCCCCCGTCACCCTTCTCCGCAGGCGAGCTCGCGGTTCGGGAGCGGCCTGGTCACCGTGCGGTCCAAGGACAAGGTGGGGCCAGGGCTGGGCTCCGGCTGGGGTTTGGGGATGGCCTCGTTCAGACGGGATTTTGTTTTTACTTGGGAAAGAGAGGAGCACCCCTCACCTCACACACAGCCCCCCCACCCCACCCCGGGGGAGAGCTCCCCAGGACAGGTGGGGCTCACAGCTCTGTCCCTTCAGTGGCCGGGGAGCGCGGGGCTGAGGGCAGGGAGCAGAGCCAGGGCGAGGCCCCACCTGAGCTGCTTCTGCCGCCCCTGGTGGCTGGGGCAGGGCACGGGCTGGGTGCGGGCGGTCCCATGGTGGGCTGGGCAGGGCACGGTGTGGGTGCGGGCGGTCCCCTGATGGGCTGGGCAGGGCACGGGCTGGGTGCGGGCGGTCCCCTGGTGGCTGGGGCAGGCACGGGCTGGGTGAGGAGCGGTGCCCTGGTGGCTGGGGCAGGGCACGGGCTGGGTGCGGGCGGTCCCTCTGGGCCCCAGGAGGGCAAGGCAGCCGAGGTCCCGGCCCCTGTCTCGGTCCTCTGACGATGAGCGTGCTCTGTCTCCCCAGAACCAAGTGGTCGTGGCCGCGGGAAGGAGTTCTCTGGGAGCCCGACTGGCCGGGGCGCTTCACGTCTACAGCCTGGACTCGGACTAAAGCCCTCCCGTGTGCCCCCGCCCCGTGGACTGCGGGAGAACCTGCTGGGAGGAGGTGAGGCTCCTGGGCATGGAGACACGAAACGGCACGTCCGACCGCGCCACCAGCACGCGGCATCGTGGGCACCGCCGCTCACTCCTGCCCAAGGTGACCCCCAAGACAGCACGTGGGCTCACTCCTGCCTAAGGTGACCCCCCAGACAGCACGTGGGCTCAGTCCTGCCCAAGGTGACCCCTAAGAGAGCTCGTGGGCACCCGGCACACGGGAAACTAACGCACGGTGGCCGACAGATTAAATGCTCACCGCGGTGATTCTGAGTGGAAATGCCGTCTGGGGTTTGTCTCACTAACACACATCTGCACTTAGAAGTTTAACTCAAAATTACCTTTATCTCAAGCCATCAGCACACATTCCCTCCCACATCCTGGCAGTTTCTGGTTCACATGTTTTTTGCCATGTTTGTGCAACAGCGTTCTTCAGGGCGAAGAGGCGGGACTGCTTGGGGCCTAACAGACCAGCTGTGACGGGAGGAGCGGGGTGAACGCGGGCTCCACCCATTAGACCGCCTCCACGGGGTCACGCACGTGAACCCGAAGCTTACACTGGGATTACACATGGCAGCCCCCCGAACGGCTCTGCACAGCTCGGGGCACCTCAGCAGGACAGCCTCTCGGTGGCTGTGGCCGCGGCCTGTGCAGCGGGCGGGGCCTTCCTCCGAGGCGGCCTCCCGTCGGCGCCCGGGGCCTGGCGCGTCCTCGACGCAGGCCTGCTCACTGCCTCCCGTCGCCGCGCGTTCGGTGTTCTAGCACCTCCTTCCACAGAATCGTTGGCGCTCGGCCCATTTCAGCTCAGAGCTGAGCCTGTCCGAGTCGGGACAGGTCAGTGTGAGGGCACCGCGGTCTCCGGGCAGGGCCGCTGACCCCCGACACCGGGCTCGCCGCCCACAGGAGCCCCTTTCCCAGCCCTGTGAGGTACGTGCACCATTCCCCTCTTACCCGGGACACGATGCGTCAGAAAGCCCCCTCCCCAAAGCCACGAGCACACCCCGGAAGGAAGCACCCATCGGTTCTACGCCTGGTCAGACCGAATTCTGCTCTGGCGGCCAGCTCCCTGCACAGCGGAGGGCTGACCTGTTAGAGGAACAGGCCACGCCGGGCGCAGAGCCCTGACCGCGAGGCCCGAGCCTCTGCCCACGGGCGACCTCTGCTCTCCGCACGGCAGAGGGGAGCGCGAGAAACTTCACTGCCTTTCACATCAGCTGGGAGACAGCAGTTTATTCCGATCACCAAGCCACGTACAGGGGCCTGAGCCGCCGCCTCCCAGTGTCCTCCGGAGTCGGAGCCCAGAGCACGGGGTGCCTGCGACGCCCCCCGACGCTGCCTGCAGGGCTGCTCTGGATGAGGGCTAGGTTAGGGCTAGGGTGAGGGCTAGGTTAGGGCTACGGTGAAGGCTAGGTTAGGGCTAGGGTTAGGATTAGGGGAATGGTTAAGGCACAAGGAGCTGAGCCGCTGGGCGGAGGAGCTGAGATGGCCCGGCACGGGTGCTGGTGAAGAGGGGAGGCTGTAACTGTTTTGAGGGACACAGGACGGGATCTGGGCTCCCCTGGTGGGGGGCTATGCTGGCCTCCAGATCGGGGTGGCGCCCTAGAAAGCACGTTTTAAACACCCACCCAGGAGGTGAGGAGCAGGTCCCGGAATCGCTGAAAACATGGGGCCGGGAAGGCTGGAGCGGGTGGGGAGGCTCGAGGTCGCCTCCCCCGGGCACTGGTCTGTGGTGAATGTTGGCTCAGGCCCAGGGAGGATGGGACCTGAGAGGTGAGGCGGACTGTCCTTAGGGCGGCTGCCTTAAGCTCTGGGCAGAGGGCTAGGGCACAAGATGAAGGTCAGGGCTAGGGCTAGGGCTAGGGTAAAGTCGAGGCCCAGGGCTAATGTTAGGGGATCCCTGCCTTGAACCTCCAGAGACAGGAAAGGTCGGGGCATCGAGGACGGCAGCTCTGAGGCGAATAGCCATCAGCCGCCTACTCTGACCCGCGCTCTGGTTGAAAGCGAAGGGGACGGCAGAGCCAGCGCGTCTCCCCTCCTGCAGCCCGGGGGCGCCCCACCCCCACCCCCACCCCCACCAGGAACCACCAAGCAGCGAAGAGCCGGGAACTGAGGAAATTCTTTTTAGCTCTACTTCCCAAGGCATAGTTACAGCCAAGCGCAGCAGCAGTTTGGGGTTGAAAGCTGAAATCTCGATGAACTGGAATCCACAGAAAGCTGACGTGAGAGGGTCATGCCGGTTTATTCACGTCTGTGAGGGAGCAGAGAAGAAACTGAGGCGCTGCAGCGGCTCCCAGCACAGACCGCGGAGTGAAAGGCTGCCGTGCGCGGCCGGCCCTCGGCGCCTGAGCCGGAGTTCGCGGACAGGCCGTCTCCGCACCGCGGCTGCGGACACTCCTTTCCTCGATGAGCGGGAAGTCCAGTCCAGGCCACAGCCCGGGTTCAGGCAGCCTGCCTGCCTCCCGTCCGTAAGGCAGCTCTGCGAGCTGCAGAGCCGAGTCCTGGCCTCTGACCGGAGCCGTGGTCTCCTCAGAGCCCTGAAGCGGGTCACGTCCCAGTGCGGTCGCTGCACGGGCCTTCCTCGGACGACAACGTAGCTCTGTGCTGTCTCAGCCTCGCCAGTGGCTGCCGTGCGAGCCGCGCTCACCGGGGCGTGAGGACGCTCCTGCTGGACCCCAGCCCGTCCGGCCTGAGGCTGGGCTTCGCGTCCAGCCGTCCGTCGGCCCGCAGGGTCTTCCTAGGTAGGGAGGCCACCTGAGCAAAGCGGACAAGTGGCGTGTTAGTCGTGTCGTTCTTACGAGGAAAGGCACCCCATCACCGCTGAGGGGACCCCCATGGACAGCGGTGTCACCTCCGAGTGACGGCAGAAAGGGCACTAACCTGTCTTCCCCGGTGACCGTGCGGGCCCTGCATTTCCGTTTGGTAATGAAGCCCCTGCACCGGGTCACTGCCGTCTCCTGGCTGAGTGCTCGTCCCCACACCCCCATCCCCCGGCCCCAGCAAGCAGCTCCCGTGTTCCGGGGCGGCGCTGTGCTCCCAAGTGCTTCACACGCATTATCTTGCTCAGCTCCCTAACCCCGTGAGGCAGGTGGTGCTGGTGTGACTGGTGGGGGGTGGGGATGGGGAGGGGAGAACCAAGGTGGCTTCCAGGCATTAAATAACTGCCAGGGTCAAGGAGTCTGCTTGACCCCACCGGCTGTGGTGTGACCGCCCTGCCCCCGGCGGGGACCCGCACTACGTACCATCGGAGGCACAGGAGCCTCCAGCTGCCGCCCGAGGAAGGACAGCAGCCGCCTCCAGATCAGACCACTGCCCATGAACATGACCCCGGTGACCAGCCAGAACACCCTGTGGTCCTGGAAGAGAGCGGTGCGGGTGGATCACGAAGGCCCGGGGAGGTTCGTCTGGTCTGGCCTGGAGGGCATCCAGGGCTACTGAACAGCTGGAGGCCGGAGGGGCCTCAGGTTCGCTTCTTTAACGGCCACTTTCCCAGGTGAACCAGGGTCCCGATGGAGACCACGGGCAGCGCAGGCTGCAGCCAGACACGGCCCGTGGGACTCGCCAGGACACGGAACCCGAGCCAGAGCGTGCTGAGCACAGGGTCGGTTCATGCCTAGGAGTCTGACAGGGACGAGCTGAGCCCGGCCAGCGCCACGCCGCGTTCCTATGCGGGCACAGAGCACGAGGGGCTGCAGGTCTCTGGGTTCAAACCCAGCAGTGACTCGAGCTCAGCTCTGGGCAAGTTACTGACGTTTTCTGGGCCTCACTGTTCTCATCTGTGCAGTGAGAACAATCATGCCCACTTTCAGAGCCGCCGGCTGAGCCACACGGTGTGCCGCCGGCCAGGGGCGCTCCTGCCTCCCGCCGGCCACGCAGCGCAGTCTGAGAAGCAGAAGCCTGCTGTCCGTGCCATGGAGACGGGTCTGGAGCCTGCCTGGCTGTGGACGGGCCAGAGCACGCATTCGTGTCCCGAGGGGGGGGACAGCGAAGACTTCCTGTTTAAAGTCTGTTTTAAGAACGGACCTTCACAACGTGAGAAAAGAACCCCGAGCTTACTGAACGACATCCTCACCTCTTCAAGGGAAGATTCCAAGTTCATGCCAAAGGCAACTCCGATCAGGCCGAAGAGCGAGAGCGAGAAGGTGCCCATGGTCAGCTGCAGGTTCAGCCGCATCATGACATTGCGGTGGCTGCGGGACAGTGTTGGGTCAGCCGGCCCACGACCCACGGCCAGGGCCCCGGGCCTCAGGCACTGCCCCCCCAGGAGCCACGCCCACACAGAGCAGGAGCCCCTCTCCCCGAGCACCCCTCCGCCGCGCCCACCTGTCCAGGTTGAGGAAGATGACGCTCTGCGAGTCGTCGATCAGCGCCCGCAGCTCGCGGGCCGCGTGCGCCAGGTCCTCGGCCAGCCGGTGGCAGTTCTCCAGCAGTAGCTCCATCTCCTCCGCGTGGTCGATGCCCGCGCTGCTCTGCTCACTCCAATCACAAGCGCCACGTAAGCAGCGCCCACGCGCCACACCCCGACCCCCGAGTCACACCCCGACCCCCGCGTCACACACCCAGCCCCTCGTCACACACCCAGCCCCGCATCACACACCCAGCCCTGCGTGAGCACACGGTGCTCGCTCCCAGCGAGCCCACTCGCCTGTCCTGTCTGTCTGTCACGGGCCCATCTGAGGGCCGTGCCCCTGACCCCGAGCACCACACAGGGACGCCCCCCACAGGCCCCTGCTGCACAGGGAGGGAGCCCCACTGCCCGTGACAGCGACGTCCAGGCGCGTGACGCGGACGGACTGGTACAAGTCAGTACAAACCAGGGAACCAAAACCACAGGCCGAATGCGAAGGCGGATTCCCTGCCCCGGGGGCCTGACCCGCACAGAGCGATGCGATGAGGACGCGACCCAGCTCTCCGCTCCCAGGAGGCGGGGCAGAGCTCCACCATCCACGCTGCCGCCCAGCAGAGACCCGCCCAGGACACAAGCAAAGGGTGACAGCGTGTCCCCGTTTCTGCTGCTCGGCCTTGCTGGCGGCCCAGCTCTTATCTCAGCTTCCTTACTGGGACAGAGATGATGCCTAAAGCCTGCAGACCGTCCTCTGTGCACGTTACAAAGCGTCTGCGTGAGTTTCTGACCCTGGTCTACAGACGACATGCAACACCGAGTGCGTGAGCCACAAGCTCCGAGCCCGAGGGCCCCGAGGGATGGCCCAGTGCCCCGAGGGAGGCTAAGTGCCCCGAGAGGAAGGAGCTCGCAGGGGAGTCCGGGGCGGGAGGGCCACTCACAAGACCTCGGGGTCGCTCCACTTGCTGAGGCAGAGCTCCTCCAGCCGCTCCTCGTCGTCCAGGATCTCCAGGATCGCCTCCTTGAACACCGTGACATCCGTCTCCAGCTCGGACAGGCTGGAAGGCAGGTGCGCAGCGTGATGGCGCCGCGGACTACGGACACGTGTCACCCTCGCACACAGGTGGTGGACAGGGATGTGTCGGCGGTGCTCTGCTGTCTACACGCAGACGGAGAACCGAGCCCCCAAGCAGGGCCCGGGACAGAGCCAGACGCAGCCTTCCCGCCCCTTCACTCTTCCCTCCACTCGGCGCCCCGACAGGAAGTCACCACCATCAGCAGCACTCGCTGGATTTAAAGACCAGCGATGACCCCACGGATTGTGTGTCTGGGCTGATGCTCACACGCCGCTGCGAACCACGCACAGGGACGTGCGGGACCTGCTCACCTTCTGCCGTTCTGCAGCAGGATGTGCAGTTTGCTTCTGTCCACAGAGGAGTGCTTGGGGTCCACTAACGCCTCCAACGTGTCGAGGATCCGGGGCTCCAGCAGGCGCAGCTTCCCCTGCAGCTTGCTGATCTAGAGCAGTGGTCGGCACACTCATTAGTCAACAGAGCCAAATAGCAACAGCACAACGATTGAAATTTCTTTTGAGAGCCGAATTTTTTAAACTTAAACTTCTTCTAACGCCACTTCTTCAAAATAGACTTGCCCAGGCCGTGGTATTTTGTGGAAGAGCCACACTCAAGGGGCCAAAGAGCCGCAAGTGGCTCGCGAGCCGCAGTTTGCTGACCACGGATCTAGAGCAACATGACCTCGCATGAGAACCCCATCTTTTCAGAACGCTCAGGGTCAGCGAGCCCTGGGCTTGGACACCATCTGGACAGCTGGGGTGGCGGGTAACGCTGCCGAGTGCAGCTGCAGGAACGGCTTCCCGGGTGGCCCAAACACCCGTCTGCTGGGGACAGAGGCCCAGTCACATGCTGTTACCATGCTCGCACCTGTGAGGGACTAACTCCCGTCATGAAAGGAGGGGGGTCGATTAAGTACAAGGAAATCCGCCCTTTCGTGGTTACAACTCAAACTTCCATTTGGTAAATACTTCTGCTCTTTATAAACAGAGCACAGTCCAAAACTCCTATGAACAAAACTCTCTGAAAACTAAAACATGACTTGGACTTAAAAAATAAATCAGTGTGAAGTCAAAAGTACACTTATTATTCAGGCCCCACAGCATGGCGGGCGCCCGGCAGCTGCGCACTGACAGCTGCGCACTGAGACACGCCCGGCCAGCGGGAAACAGCAGAGACTGACGACACACGTTCCAGCAGATGCGCTTCCCGCCCGGGCAGCCGTCCCCCATCCCCCGCATCTCCTCTCCGTTCCCCCGCCTGCGCTGGCCTGTTCACGTGTCTCCCTCCCGACAGCGTCTGGAGCGGACAAACGCAGGAGCTGGCGGACGGCTTACCCTGTACTGCAGGAGTGCTTCCATGGCTCTGAACTCAAAAGGCAAAGGGTACGTGACCAGCTGGCCCTCTCCGGCCAGCTGCGCGGGGAGCTCCCGGAACAGCCACTGCTCCAGGTTTAAATGACGGTAATCCAGGATCAGCAGACACTCGGGGGTTATCACAGCTTTCAGGTACTGCGGGGAGAGAGGCGTGTGCAGGCGAGTCGTCTACAAAGACGGTGACCGTTACGCGAGAAGAGCAGCACGTGACGGAGCCTGTGCCGCTGCCTCGGTGCTACAAACCTAGAGGGTGTTTCTTTTTACATTCCCCAGCGTTTTATGATGAAAACTTTCATACGGAAAAAGTATGCAGTGAACACCCACGTACATGCCATCTGTGCCACTGAAAGTCTGCTCACTTTGCTTTGCCACATGCTTCCCTACCCATGTCTCAGAGCTGCGTTTGTTCCGGAACCACCTGAGCCTGTGGCTGATGGCGCTGGCCAGGCAGCGGCTCCCACGGGCCGAGTGGAGACACGGGATGGGAGGGACCCTCACCTCCATTCTCAGGATGATCCTGTTGTTTCTGGTGGTGATGCTCATGAGGTGCTGGAACCGCAGATCTCTGGCCTGAAGACCTAATTCTTGATATAAGTCCGTTTTCTTCCTTTCTGTAGAAGAAATGTTTTCAAGAAAAAAAAGTGGCTGGTCTAATCAATCAAAGAGCTTAGTCTTCATAGCAGAGGACCCTCCCACCACCAAGATAGTTTTGTGTTATGACCAGAAACCAAGCTGACAGGAGTGTTTTAAATGCCTGTCTTTACCTCAAGAACACACTCAGGCTAACGCTAGCTGACTCTCGTATTCTTCCTCCTCCTATCCCACTCCATCAAGGCTCTGCGCTCTGCGCGCAGGCGCTCCGCGGGACCCGAATGAAACCACGCGTGCCTGCAGGGGACTCAGCCTCGTCCCAGCGCTGGCACGGCCCCTTTGTTTAACAGGACCTGCATTCTCTCTCATTTCTCACTCCCTTATCACCTTCAATATTTTAAATCTGGGAAGAGAGAGGTTCGATTTTCTTTCCTCTTGGACTAACACAAAACAAGAAAAAGTCAGTCCTCAGACTAGACTCTGCCTGGAAACTCAATTTATTCCCCAAGAGAAAGCAGACTGGGTGACAAGTCCCACACACGGTACTGGCGACACGACTGTCTGCACCTGTCAGTCACACCACAGACGGGGCAGCGCTCCAGGCAGAACAGCCTTCGAAGGAGCTACTGAGCCAAAACACCGAGATGCTCCACGAGGACCTCAGCAACAGCAGGAGGGGGCGTGGGAGACCTGCGCTGCTCCGAGGTCAGACCCTGAGGGATCTGTTTCACTTTAGAAACAGAGTGACCAGCAGAGCCCAGCGCCACCCGCCCCTCGGCTCCTGTCACCCACGGTGGGTGGGCTGGAGGTCCATGACTCCGCCTTACCCGGACGCAGGGGCGTGACTGCGGACCAGGAGTGAAGAGGAGACGGAGGGAAGTGTTTCTGTGCCTTTAACGTCGGGCAGAGCACGAGTGGCCCTGAGGACAACCACCCGGGAGAACACGGATGGTCCAGGCACTGCAGCCCCAACGGGACTGGTGGACACGCTGCACGAAGACCCTCCCTGCACGTACCCATCCACGCAAAGGGGGCTCTGTTCACAGCACCGCCTGCCATTCCTTGATTTCCATCAGATTCACGCATTCAATGATTAAAGAGATGATGCAGAAGAAACTTGAAGATACTCACCAAAAGAGGTCACATTTCCTTCCTTGTCAAATTTAGTCTGAAGAGAGAGAGAATAAAAGCAGTAAACTACGTGTGGTCTCACCACATGGCACTGTGATATCCCACAGACACTGACAGACACACAGAAACCCTCCTGCCCGTCTGGTTGAAGTCGGGTCTGAGTTAAGGGCTAAAGCTCCCTTTTCCTTTGCTGACCAATCTGACCTGGGCTCTCGAGCGGTCAGTGAAGTCCCACTGGCTGAGCACAACCCCAAGACAAGAGACGACGCAGAAGTGCTCTGTGTTATCAGGCACCCGGCACGTACTCACCACAGTAAACACGGGGGCTACGCTGGCGAGCGTGGCCTGCGCGACATCGGACGTTCTCAGCAGGTGCATTTCACCTGAAAATGAATGAGAATTCCCTGCAGTCACACGACTGGCTGTCACATGTGGCCTAGATACAACTCTGAGTCCGTGGTCTGCAGACTAATTTGCTATTTTTAAGATCTTTTTCCTAGAGAAGAAGGAACACTCATTTGTGCAGTTTCCTATTTGCAGGCGCTTATGTTCGGTTTAACGGGGAAAGGGCTTTGAAACGGCTTAGGCGAGGCAGAATTACTGTGGATTCCCGCCACCCTGTCCTTCCCAATCACCTCAGAGCTGGTGAACAAATGTACAACGAGGCGTTGAGACGGAAAGGAAAGGCCCAATCTTTTCTGCATAATTTAAAGGGCTCTTCATGCGAATGGCATTGGTAGGAGTATTTTGGGAAACAGGTCCCCAGTGCCCCGGGCCTCTCAGCATTCCAGGATCAGGGTGAATTGTTTGACCTACAAACTAGGAAACCTACGGACTTGACTTCTTTGTACTAACTTCTTTTCCGCAGACATACTTTATTGTTGCTACGTGCAAAACAGCCAACGGAACTGGAATGCTGACCTTGGTGAACTGGAATGAAGGCAAATCTACTTGAAAATAAACTTAAACCATGTGACTCGACTGAGTTGAAGGGAGCGCTGAAGTATCACCAGGTCCATTCAGCATCCGACAAAAAGCACTGTTCACAGCCACAAACACGAGGGGGCCGGGCGGAGGTGGGAAAAACACTACTCGCTACCCGATGCTTCCAAAGCGGAACGCTCAGCTCGGATCCTACTCCTCCCACTTACACGGTCTACGATGCGTGTGGTTTCTGAGAAACCCGAGGCCTGCTGTTACCCTTCCGCAAAGTGCAAGCGGCATTTTAAGGGTCATCTGAGTGGAGGTCAATGTCGGCCCATACATCAGCATTTCCTACTAACACGTCCATGAAGGGTCCCAGGACGGAGAGTCTGCATCTCAGTGTTTGCCCTAAAACACCAGACAGGCCTGGCTGCTTTGGCTCAGTGCTCAGAGCATGGGCCTGCGGGCCTGGGTTCAAGTCCCAGTCAAGTGCAGGGACCTCAGTTGTAGTTTCCCCAGCCCTGGGAGGGGTGCGAGCAAGAGGCAACCAATCCATGTCTCTCTCTCCCTCATCCCCTCTCCCTAGAAACCAATGGAAAAAATATCCTTGGGTTAGAATTTAAAAAAAGAGCTCTCTGACTATTAAATTATAAATAAAGTAAAACAAAACAAAACCATCAGACGGGCTGAACCCGGGGTGTGGGGTGGACCCATTCCGAGGCCCCGCGGGGCGGGGGAAGGAGGTGGAGACACTGGGTTGCGTGGGGAGCGCAACTGAGCACACGTATCTGCCGGCAGCGCGACCTGGGGAAGCCTAACGCTTCAATGGCTTCAATGCCGTAGGCTGCTCGGCGACATTAGCACCGCGCTCTCCGGTTAGTGCAAATGCCGGCGATCGCCGCGCTTTATCATCCGGTGAAGACACACCAACTCCGGTCCCTCCTCCGGCCGCACTTGAGAGCAAAGTCCGCCCTTACTCGGCGCAGTTCTTGCCTCCAAGTCTCCCCAGTGCGTCCCACCCCGTTCCCGGGACAAACGGAACCGCGCCCGCAAGGAAGAAACTTATCCGAGTATTTGAGGCGGCGGTGCCCGATCTTGACTCCCCAGCTGTCGTGAGGAGCAAGGGCGACGCTGGATTTAAACACCAAAGGCGCCCCGGGCGCTTCGGGCGGGAGCTCTGCCCAGGGACCGCGAGGAGGACGGGCCGGGCTGGGGCCCGAGGTCACCGCGGCGTCCCGGGCCGGGGGCGGGGCCGTACCTGCCAGGCGGGGCCCGCGCGGTGCGCCGGGCAGTGCGGCCCAGCTCCCTCCGAGGGGTCCGGCGGCGCGCGCGGGGGTCAGGCCCCAGGCCGGAGCGCACAGGCCGCGCGGGAGCAGCCGCAGCGCGCGCGGCAGGAGCCGGGGCAGGCCCCGCAGGCATTCCATGGCGCGGCAGCGAGGCGGGGGCGGCAGCGAGCGCCCAGCCCGTCATGCCGGTCGCTGGCGGGTCAGTGGCACTGTGCGACCCCGCGCACGCGCCCGAGGTCCCGCCCTCCCCGCCGCGCACGCGCCCGAGGTCCCGCCCTCCCCGCCGCGCACGCGCCCTAGGGACGGCCCTGCCTGCCGCGCACGCGCCCGAGGTCCCGCCCTCCCCGCCGCGCCTGCGCCCGAGGGATGGCTCTGCCCGCCGCGCGCGTGCGCGCGCTGCGCCGGCGCCTAACTTCCTGCGCATGCTCGGAAGGGGCCTGTGGGAGCGCTCGGGCCGGCACCTGTGGCGGGAGGGGGACGGGCTCGGGATCGGTGGGGCGCGTTTACCTGCCGGAGGCGGGCTGAGGAGCCCAGAGGGGACCCTGCGGCCCCGGTGCCGAAGACTTCCATTAACTAGCAGGGGACCTTCCCGGTCTTGGTTGTGCTGGGGGCGGCCCTGGTGTCACTGGCTTGTTCCTCTCCTCCCCGCGTAGCTGGCAGCGGGGCGGCCGGGCCCGGGGACTCAGGGGCAGGCGCTCTGCACTGGGAGGAGCTGATGTCGGGGTGCCCCTCTGTGGTGCGTTTGGAGAACTGACACCCTAAACCCTGTCGTTCCTTCCGCACCGCTACGCCAGGACCCCCGTTAGTCCTGCGGTTCCCCGAGTGGGGTTCACTGGGGGGGCGGGGCCTGTGCTCGGCCCTGTCCTTGCATTTATTACCACTTTCCGAAATAAAGAATTTGCCTCTAGACTCTTCTAAAGGCAATCGATGAGGCTTTATTTTTACTGTTAGTGTGAGTTTATTAATATAAACATATTGGTGTGTTTCAAGAATAGGACATTTATATTTTAGGGGTTTTTTAGGGTCTGGTATAAGACAGGTCTTTCTTTAAAACAACAACAGTCCTAGCTGGTTTGGCTCAGTGGCTAGAGCATCGGCCTGCGGACTGAAGGGTCCCAGGTTCGATTTCGGTCAAGGGCATGTGCCTTGGTTGTGGGCACATCCCCAGTGGGGAGTGTGCGGGAGGCAGCTGATTGATGTTTCTCTCTCATCCCTCTCCCTTCCGCTGTAAAAAGTCAATAAAATATATATATTTTAAAAATAAAAAACAACATTTGGGACAAGCCAATGCTTTTTTAAAAATTTATTTTAGAGCCTAGCAGGTGTGGCTCCGTGGATATCGAGCGTTGGCCTGCGGACTGCAGGTTGATCCTGAGCCCTGGCCTCGGCGCTTGCAGGAGGCAACCAGTTGATGTCTCTGTCACATCAATGTCTCTCTCTCTCTCTGTCTCTCCCCCTCCCTTCTACTCTCTCTAAAAATCAATGGGAAAGTATCCTCAGGTGAGGATTAACAACAAAAATTTTATTTTTAAAAATATTTTTAAATGTTTTTATTGATTTCAGAGAGGGAGAAAGAGAGAGGAACATCAATGATGAGAGAAGCGTCCATCGGCTGCCTCCTGCACGCCCCCTCTGGGGACGAGCCCGCAGGCCAGCACCCAGCGTGTGCCCTGACCCAGCAGCGGCGTCTGCGGTTGTAATCCACTGACGTCTCCGCGGTAACGACAGAACCAGGACTGACCCAGGCCAGGCGGAGGGAGGCGCAGACCCTCCAATTCTTTCAGCGCACCCCCCCCCCCCCAGCATCTCCCGCCCCACCTCCCGCACCCACACCTGGAGGCCTCCTTCCGCCCCGCACCTCAGGCTTTTCCTTCTTCGCATACTCCCTGCACCCAAGTCCCACGGGTGACGGGTTTCTCGGACAGACTGTGGGTGGGGGGGAAGCTGGTGGAGGGGCAGACTGTGGGGGGGCCTGGTGGAGGGACAGACTGTGGGGGGCCTGGTGGGGTCCGCAGACACCCGCCTGAGGGCGTCCCCTGGAGTGTCGGGGCTCAGCCCCTCGCCCCCAATTTGCCGGCTCCGTCTCCAGGGCCAGTGCCGGCGCCGCTGTCCGTGCCTCGGCGTCCCTCGCTGCCGACGGGGGAGCGGGTCGTGTCTGCCGCTCCGGATGCCCGTGACGCAGTGAGCACCGCACCGGCGGCGGAGGGCGGCTCACCTGGCGGAGGAGGACCCGCCGCACCTGCCCGGCCCCTCCCCACCTCCGGCCGAGGCTTCCTGCTCCCGCTCCGGCCTGCGGGCGGCGCTGCGGCCGGGGCGGCGCCTCTCCTCCCCGGAGGGGCCGGCTTCCGTGGAGCCACCCGCGCTCGGAGGCCGCCGCCGGGGGGCGCTGCGCCCCTGCCCGCCGCTCGCCCCGGGTTAGCCCGCTGCGGGCGCTGCGTGGCCCCCAGTCCCGCCCGGAGCGCAGGATGCGGTGCCTCGGCGCCCGGAGCCCGGTGAGTGCCGCCGGGGGCGGGAGGGACCCGGGCCCACCTGCGCGCACCTGCCCCACTCCGCGGAGAGCCCTGCCCCCGGGCCGCCCCGGGGACCCATGGCGGCGCCTCGGACCCCACTCTGCGGGGCGCTGGCTGGGGCAAGGCCGGCCTAGGGGCGCCCCGGGTGCACCGCCAGGCGGGGGCCTAGGCCTAGGGGCGCCCCGGGTGCACCGCCAGGTGGGGGCCTAGCGCCTGGGGCCTCTCACCCACCCGCACGCAGCAGGTGTTTCCAAACTCCCAGGAACGCGGCCGGGACGCACACACAGGGAGCTCCTGGCGCAGCCTTCCAAGTTCGGTCGCCCCCAGCCGGACCCTCAGGGTGACCTCGCCCTCCCTTCTGCTCCTGGCAGGTGTCTGCGGAGAGAGCCCCCGGGCACAGAGCGTGGCGGCCTCAGATTTACAGGAAATGCACCGACCCGGCCTGGCTGCTCCTGTTCTTCCTCTTCTGGACGGGTTTGGTGAGTGGCCGTCTGGCGGGGAGGAGGCCCGGGTGTGGGTCCCCACAGAGCTGGGCCCCAACTGTAAACCGCATGTCTAGGCCTTTCCTGGGGGAGCCTAGGTGTGTGTGTGGGGGGGGGGTGCAGGGGGTACCAGGTGAAAGCCGGTGCCACGATGAGAGGCACCTGCCCGTGGGCGGGACACACACTGTCCCCGAACGTTGGTCAGCTGTGTGGCTCCGGCAGGGCGTCCTAACAGAAGGCCCATCAGGGCCGAGGCCGTGGGGTAGGAGCGGAGGCCGTGGGGTAGGAGCGAGGCCGTGGGGTAGGAACGGAGGCCGTGGGGTAGGAGCGGAGGCCGAGGGGTAGGAGCGAGGCCGTGGGGTAGGAGCGGAGGCTGTGGGGTAGGAGCGAGGCCGTGGGGTAGGAGAGGAGGCCGTGGGGTAGGAGCGGAGGCCGTGGGGTAGGAGCGGAGGCCGTGGGGTAGGAGCGAGGCCGTGGGGTAGGAGCGAGGCCGTGGGGTAGGAGCGAGGCCGTGGGGTAGGAGCGGAGGCCGTGGGGTAGGAGCGAGGCCGTGGGGTAGGAGCAGAGGCCGTGGGGTAGGAGCGGAGGCAGTGGGGTAGGAGCCGGGGAAACAGAATCGTTTCTTAGCCCGCGTCTTCCACACTCACTTCCTGGAGGTGCTTCTACCACCTCAGCCCCCAGGTTAAAATGTCCCTCCGGCGCTCGCTGTCCCTTTAACACAGGACCGTCCGAGGGGAGCCTGGACATAAACGACTCTTAGCCGAGGGAATAGGCCTGTACCACGAACCCGCTAGTGAGGTAGCTGATCACCACCCCCCCCACCCCCACCCCCATTTCTTTCCGGTTCCCAGGTCTGTGATTACCTCCCAGGCGGTGCGTCTTGGTCCTGGGCGTGCCCCGTGGAAGCGGGATCTTGAGGCTGGGCACTGGCCTTAGCGCTGTGGGCAGCAGCAGGGAGAGCCTCCCTCCGCCCTCGCAGACGCGCGGGGGAAACCCTCGTCCTGGCGATGGCGGCTGCCTTTGCTGCTGGCGGGTGATGAACCCACAAAACCCGCTGGTGGCACCAGAGGGCAGTGCCTGTGCTGAGAAGAGTTAAAGTGGAATCGATTCTCAAATGCCACGGTCCTCTTCCCCATTCCTCTCTCTTTAGAAAAGCATTTGTTGTTGACTTTCCCAGCTGGTTCCACACAGGCAGGCCGGCGTAGAGGTGTAGCCGGATGTCTGTGCGGCCCTGTCCCGGCCTCGGGGCTGCCCCCAGGCGGCTGGTGTTGGTGAGGGAGCCTCTGTCCTGCCTGCACCCGGCAGCTGTGACCTTGGGCTCCTGTGTGATTTAAGGGTCTTCCCCAGCCCCTGCTCGCTTCAAACCTGGACATCACTCAGCACCGCCTGCACCGTGCCGGGCCCTCTGAGAGGCGGCAGAGCCGGCCATTTGCCCAGTAAACCGGAGGCTTCTCTGTGCCCGGGCCCTGCCTCCCTGAGCTCTGAGCGAGGAGAGCCCTCCCTGAGCTGACTGGCTCTCAGGAGCTTCGGCCCCATTGCTAAAGCTCAGGCGCGGACAACAGAACGGGGTGTTCCTCCGGCCTCTGCCGGGCGGCGTCTTCCGGTCCCGCCCGGTGGCCCGGCCTGGCCCACGCGGGGCCCTGCGGACGGTTTGATGTCTAAGTGGGGTGGTGCATGCAGGCCCCTGCGGCACTGGCTCGGGCAGTGAGCCCGGGAAACTCACGGCGTCGCACGGGATATCCCCGAGGCGCGCTGCGTCCCGGTGCTGGACCGACCCCAGCGTCCTGAGTCCTGGGTGGCGCTCTGCGCGGCTGGGAGACGCACACCCCGCGCTTGTGTGCGGGACGATCTGACTCCGTCGGCCAGGCGCCGTCATGCTTGTTACCGGGACTGACCTTCGGAGGTGGAATTTCAGTATTCCACACTCACCGTGAAATTGGGTAAAAGTGACCATCAGCTGCAAGATGCTCTTGTCCGCAGAATTCCCGAGGTTCTGTGTGTGTGTGTGTGTGTGTGTGTGCATTTAAGCACTCATTTTAAAACACCGCGTTCACACTTAGTACACACAGTGTGTTCACACTTAGTACACACAGTGTGTTCACACTTAGTACACACAGCATTCAGAGATCATAATAATCTGGCCACTCAGTGTGTTTGTGTGTGTGTGTGTGTGTGTGTGTGTGTGTATTAGAGGCCCGGTGCATGAATTCGTGCATAGGTGTGGTCTGGCCAGCCTGGCCAGGGGGAGGGGACATGGGCAGTTGGCCGGCCTGCCTGCTGGTCGGACTCCTGGTCGAGGGGACAATTTGCATATTAGCCTTTTATTATATAGGACAGACACTGAGAGGCCAGATTATTATGGGTTCAGAGATCATCATCATCTGGCCACTCTGTGTATAGCAGCTGTGTTGCCTCATCCCTTGAGGGTCAGTTTTCGTAAGACAAGAGCAAAAGGGGGGAGAGAAGGAGAGGAGGAGGAAGGGAGGGTAGGACGGAAGGAAACCTGGGAAAGGAAGGAAGGGAGAAGGAGAGAAGACGGGGTGGTGGGCAGATGGACAGACAGATGAAAACTGGGGGAAAGAAGTGGCACAGCCCTGGCCCTTGGATAAAAGCTGAGTGACCTGGTGACCGTCTGAGGGGGCACCTTGATGCCCCGCCGTGTGTTGGTTTCATTCATGTCAGCATTGGGGGGGGGGGCGCCCCTGAGGCCCTGGCCAGCTCTCACGTGCCACCCGGGCTTTCCCAGATGTTCATCGCGGGCTCCTCGGTGGCGGCCGGAGCCACAGGAAGGCTCCTCTCCGGCTACGACAGCTTCGGCAACGTGTGCGGCAGGAAGAACTCCCCGGTGGACGGGGCCCCCCTTTCGGGGCAGGACATGACCCTAAAAAAGTAAGCGTCCACCTAAGTTCCCAACCGACAGGGGCTCCATGTCAGGCTTGGCGTCAGTTGGCCATTCTGAGCCTGGGACCGGTTTCCCGTTCGAAACTCTGAGGCCACGGCTTCAGTCAACAGCCCTCAGATCAGACTGGGCTTGGCTGCCTGTGGCTGTGTGCCCTTGGGCAGGGCCTCGCCCCTCGCCTCGCCCTTCACCTCGCCCAGCTGCGTTTTCGTCCTGAGAAGCCTGGCTCATTATTCCCACCTGGCCAGGCTGTTGCCAGGATCCGAGACACTGCCCGGCTACGGCTCACTGAACGTCTGTTGTCGCCATCCTCCTCATCACGTGTCATCCGGTGACGTGTGAGCAGGGGCGCACCATCCCCCGTGTTGTTCCGATGGAGGAATACCTGCGTCCCGACGGGGCGTGCCGGGCCTGTCCACCTGCGCCTGTCTGCACTCTCATCCGCAGCCCATGGCACAGGGGGAGGCGGCCTCTGGTCACAGCCTCCCTCCCGTGGCTCTGGGCCCAGCCACTCCCTGAAGCAGCTGGGCTCGGTGCAGAGGTGCTCTCTGTGGGTTCCCAGAGCAGCGTGTGCTGCCGCCCCGGCCCTCGGCGAGGTCCCGGCGGCCCCTCCCACCCTCAGGCCGCCCCTACTGTTGTCCTCCAGAAAACGCGGAGCTGGACAGGGACGTTAGTTGGAATGTTTCGTATACATTTGTACATGCTACTAGCAAAGTCCATAGAGACAATCTAGCCTCATTATTATTTATTTTAAAAGTATGTCTTTATTGATTTTAGAGAGAGAGGAGGGACAGGGAGAGAGAGAAACATCACTGATGAGGGAGAGACATCGATCGCTGCCTCCTGCACGCCCCCTACCTGGGATGGAGCCCACCACCTGGGCGTGTGTCCTGACGGGGAATCTAATCGGTGACCCGGCTCATGGGTCGCAGCTCAACCACCGAGCCCCGCCCCCGGCCAGCTCACAGTGGAGTGTGGCCCCGCGGTGTGGCGGGCTGCCTTCTACGGAGGCATTCACCGTGAGGCTTTGCTCGCCACGCCCACGTTTGGTAGCTTGTGGCTATTTGTAAGGCCCACGCCGACCCCCAGGAGAAGACCTGCTCTGAGGGGTCCCCTCCTGTCTCCTGCCTCCCAGACACGTGTTCTTCATGGACTCCTGCGGCCTGGACGGGAAGGATGGCCGGCTCGGCCCCACCGCCCTCTGCGTGGCCAGCTGCCCCTCGGAGCAGCTCCACACCCTGGAAGAAGTGCAGCTCTTTGCCAACAACACTGGTGGGCACCGGGGGCACCGAGGGCGGGCCCTGCCCCGGGAAGCCGGGTGGGGTCACCTGTGCACGCCTGCGGGAGACAACCTGCCCCCCGTGCCCCTTGACCTCAGGTGGCACGTGCGCGCTCTGTCCCTAGGTCCCCCACAGGCCCCTTTCCAGATCCCAGGGATTCATCCCGTCTCCGAGGTTTTGTAAAAGGATGGGTTGCTGTGCTGGCTCCCCCGGGACAGGGCACAGAGCCTACAGGTTCCCCCGGGGACAGGGCACAGAGCCTACAGGCTCCGCTGGGGACAGGGCACAGAGCCTACAGGCTCCCCGGGGACAGGGCACAGAGCCTACAGGCTCGCCGGGGACAGGGCACAGAGCCTACAGGCTCCCCGGGGACAGGGCACAGAGCCTACAGGCTCCGCTGGGGACAGGGCACAGAGCCTACAGGCTCCCCGGGGACAGGGCACAGAGCCTACAGGCTCGCCGGGGACAGGGCACAGAGCCTACAGGCTCCCCGGGGACAGGGCACAGAGCCTACAGGCTCGCCGGGGACAGGGCACAGAGCCTACAGGCTCCCCGGGGACAGGGCACAGAGCCTACAGGCTCCCCCGGGGACAGGGCACAGAGCCTACAGGCTCCCCCGGGGACAGGGCACAGAGCCTACAGGCTCCCCCGGGGACAGGGCACAGAGCCTACAGGCTCCCCCGGGGACAGGGCACAGAGCCTACAGGCTCCCCCGGGGACAGGGCACAGAGCCTACAGGTTCCCCCGGGGACAGGGCACAGAGCCTACAGGCTCCCCGGGGACAGGGTACAGAGCCTGCAGGCTCCCCCGGGGACAGGGCACAGAGCCTACAGGCTCCCCCGGGGACAGGGCACAGAGCCTACAGGCTCCCCCGGGGACAGGGCACAGAGCCTACAGGCTCCCCCGGGGACAGGGCACAGAGCCTACAGGCTCCCCCGGGGACAGGGCACAGAGCCTACAGGCTCCCCCGGGGACAGGGCACAGAGCCTACAGGCTCCCCCGGGGACAGGGCACAGAGCCTACAGGTTCCCCGGGGACAGGGCACAGAGCCTACAGGCTCGCCGGGGACAGGGCACAGAGCCTACAGGTTCCCCCGGGGACAGGGCACAGAGCCTACAGGCTCGCCGGGGACAGGGCACAGAGCCTACAGGCTCCCCCGGGGACAGGGCACAGAGCCTACAGGTTCCCCCGGGGACAGGGCACAGAGCCTATAGGCTCCCCGGGGACAGGGCACAGAGCCTACAGTCTGCCTATCTCCTGCCTCCAGGGTCCTTCCTGTGTGTGTACAGCTTGAGTCCCGCCAACTACACCCAGAATCCCCAGGCAGCCTCGCTGTGCCCCAGGCTCCCAGTGCCTCCCAGGTAAAAGCCCATACTTCCCCTGCCTGTCAACGAAGGTGATTGGGTGCCTGGCCCAGTCTATCACTCCTCTAGGTATTGTGGGCGGGGCAAAGGAGAGGGTGGAACTGTCTGCAGGGAGCAGGTCAGCCAGAGATCCGGGACCCACCAGTGGGGCTGTTTGCAGCGTTTGTGAGGACAGCGGGGTGGGAACCGGCTGAGCAGGAGGAAACAGCAGTCAATAAAGGGGCATGTGGTCCTCTCACAGCAGCCTGGGTGCATGCCTTCGTTCATGTAAGAAACATTCAGACCTGGAAGAAGTTTTGTGAGTTTATTTGAGCCAAATTGCTGACGATTGCCAGGACGCAGGATCTCAGTGAACTGGGATAATGCCCCTGAGAACGGCGGGTTCTCACCTCGTTTTGTACATTACGACCCAAGGAGGGAACGTGAGTGGCCACAGGAAATCCATTGTGATGATTAGGGCCGTGGTCGGCAAACTACGCTCGCGAGCCACATGCGGCTCTTTGGCCCCTTGAATGTGGCTCTTCCACAAAATACCACGGCCTGGGCGAGTCTCTTTTGAAGAAGTGGCGTTAGAAGAAGTTTAAGTTTAAAAAAATTGGCTCTCAAAAGAAATTTCAATCGTTGTCCTGTTGATATTTGGCTCTGTTGACTCATGAGTTTGCCGACCACTGGATTAGGGAGGCGGGAGAAGGCAAAGGGGAGAAACCTCTGGGGTTGGATAGAAAGTGAGATGATGGCCTCGTGCTGCCTTACACAGGTGGGTGCAGGTAGTTAACAGTCAGCCATTAACAGATAACAGTGACAATGAGGGGATTTGTGGCCTCGCCCTGGGACACTGGTTGTGCCCTGAGGGGTTGGGAAAAGGGAAATTACAAATTACCTATGGCCTAGGGCGTGACTGCCCTCCATAGACCGCTTCTAATTAAAATGCTCCAAGTTCAGACCACCCTTTGGGGTCACTGAGGTCTTGAGTTTGCAAGGCCGCCTCTCCCCATGATCTCGGGGTACCTGCTTCCCCGGGGTGCCTGTGGTCATTCCCCATCCGGAGGCATCCATCAGCTGTCACCATGGCGACCCTGATTGACAGGAGGCTCTCCGAGGGCCTCTGCTCGCAGGCTACGAAGCCCCTTGTTATTACTGCCTCTCTGATGCGTCCTTGGTTGTCGAGACTTCTAAACATCTTTTTAAGAAAAGACAAGTGTGAGGTTCGCGGGGCAGGGAACAAAGACAGAGAGTCCAGGACGGTCAAAAGGAGGTTTAATCTCGCAGTCCCGGGCGAGGGCCACCGGTCCTGAGGGCGGGGCCGGGGAAGTCGTGCTGGGCGGGAGCTGAGGCACTTTTTTTAAACAGGTGAGGGCGGAGGGCCATGAGCTGAGGGCGGGTGGAATTTCCGCCGAGGGCAGGGGTTCCAGGAATGGAGCCAATATCTGCGCCACCATTTCACCTGGAGCACTGGTTGGTCACGGGTTCCAGGAAGGGACCAGCATTTCTGTCTGGTGCACTCGTCTGTTACCTGCGTCACCATCGGTTGCATGCATCGGCTTCTGGAATTCCTTTGACCTAACAAGTAATTAAACCAACCTCTTCACCGTTTCCCCACCCCTTATTTTCAGCAAGTCTTTCCCCCTGTTTAACCGCTGCGTCCCCCAGACGCCCGAGTGCTACTCCCTGTTCGCCTCTGTTCTCATCAACGACGCGGACGCCCTCCAGCGCGCGCTCGGTGGGATCATGTCGGGAAGAGACACGGTCCTGGGCCTGTGTGTCCTCGCAGTAGGTAGCCTCCGCTTGCTTTTATTCACGACCGCACGTGCATGGGTGGCCAGAGTTTCTCGCCCGGTGTATGTCGGACCATGAAAATGAGCCCCTGGACTTAAACTTGGAGCCTCACCCTGTATGTGTCCCCCCTCACCAGGGGGCGGGGCCGTCTGCGCCTCACGCCGTGGCCGGCGCTGAACTCGGTGCTTTGCTTCTTTCCAGCCTTGTCCTTGGCCGTGATGCTCACCTTCCGCGTCGTCACCTGCCTGCTGGTTCACACTTTGATGGCGTTGGTGGTTTTGGGGCTGCTCTGTAAGTATTTCCGCTCGGTTTTCCTTTAAAAACAACTATTTTTTAAAAATTGATTTCAGAAAAGAAGGGAGAGGGAGAGAGGGGGATAGAAACATCCACGAGGAGACTCATCCATCGGCTGCCTCCTGCACGCCCCCTACTGGGGATGAGCCCGCCCCCCGGGCCTGTGCCCTGCCCGGGAATGGAACTGTGACCTCCTGGCTCGCAGGCCGACGCTCAGCCACGGAGCCACACCGCGGGCTGGGTTTTCTGTTTGATGAAGTGAAAGCCTTTCCATTGCGTGTAGACGTGAAAAGGCTCCAGGGTCTGAGTGAAGTGGGGTCTCAGAGCGTCTCCCCTCTGACCCCATCGCGCTGCACGTGGGGGACGAGCCTGCCGGTCACGACCTCGTGTCCGTCCGTGGAAACAGCCCCAGAGGCAGGGCGGGCAGGAGGCTCGGGCAGCAGCCACACCCCCGGGCCCAGGGATCTGAGCTCCCAGTCGCGGGCGCAGCCAGCTTCATTCCCGGGAGAACCGCCGTGCCCTCCGCCACGCAGCGCCCTCGGCCCCAGGCCGCAGTGGGTCCCGGGGGCACGCGCCAGGGCCGGCGAGGGACGCTGCCCCTTTGCCCAGCAGAGTCACTGGATGTGGGGAAGGTGGCAGCGTGTTCGCCGTGCCCGGTGCGTGCCCAGCAGAGCCCGCGGGAGGTTTAGACTTAGGGTCGAATGCTGTTCCGCTCACCGTCCTGTTGGCTCGGTCTCTCCCCTGCTCACACCCAGCCCGGCCTGCTGCCCGCTCACCCCCCCCCCCCGCCCCGCGTCTCCCACAGACACGCGTCCACTCCGTGTCTGGGAGGCCCTGGCCTGCCAGCCCTCAGGGCGCCCCGGGAGGTGTGGCCCCACGCGCTGGGTGCAGGTGGGGTGGGGGGTCCCCTGGGGCAGGCGCTGAGCCCGTGCCTGGCCTCCCAGTTGTCTGTGGCGTCCTGTGGTGGCTGTATTACGACTACAGCACTGCCCTCAGCGTGGCGCTGGACACGGAAAGGGACAACGTGACCTGCTTGCTGGGCCTTGCTGTGGTGGCCACGGTTCTCACGGTAAGAAATGCACGCGGGGGGTGGGGGGGTGGGGGAGGGTAGGTGGGTGGAGGGGGCCGGGTCAGCCAGCCGGAGCTCTGAATCCACACCACTGGTTTGGCCGGAACCAGGGAGAGCTGTGTCTTCACCACGTGAGCGAGGGCACTGTGGACCTGAGGACCCCGCGCAGGGCCACGTCCCGACCTCCCAGCACCAGGGAAGCATCTTCCTCCTCCCACTTCCCGCCGTCCCTCCGAGGCTGCCCTTGCTGTGCTTTAGTTGACACACCAGGCCCCTGATTCAAGTTCGAGGTGGCTGTAGGGCGGACGCTGCGGGCACGCTGTTTCCTGCGTGAGGACGGTGCTCAGGCCGCCCCAGCAGAGCCCTCTGTGCCCGCCCCTGGCTCTGGCCCTGGCCAATCAGAGACTTCCCCCTCCGCCCCCCACCACCTCTCCGGGACCCCGGTCACACAGTGTGTCCACTGCACGGGAGGACCGGCCTCAGGCCTAGTTCAATCCCCGCCCACCACGGTGTGCCCGCCGCCTGTCGCCTCATTGGCCGATGGGAACACTGACAGGCTGTCGGGGGTGGGTGGGGGGTTGGCCGTCCCTCCTCCGTCCAGGCCCCCAGGGGTCGATGGGGAGACCGAGGCTGGGCAGCGGGGCAGCTGTGGAGCCGGGGGACAGCCAGCCCAGGAATCCATGGCCCGCCCGCTTCCTCCCTGGGCCCGGCCCGCAGCCTCAGCCGCAGACCCTGTGCGGGGAGGGGCCCTGGCCTCCGCCCTCAGGCTCTCCCAGCTGGTCCGTCACTCAGACGTGAGACAGATTAGCGGGAGGAAGTAAACAGGGACCCGCACACACGCACACACGCATCCACCTGCAGGGGCTCCGCTGGGCTGAGGCCTCTGGGGCCAGGCGTGCTACGGGCCCTCGGGGGAGGGAGCGGTGTTGGTGGGAGTGGTGTTGGCGGGAGCAGTTTGCCCCCCAGCGGGAGGCAGCCTGGCAGTCCACCCGCTGTCAGGCCGGAGCCCGATGCCCGTGCTGGGTGCTGGGCGTTAGGGGCGGGCAGCCCTTTCTCCTCCGCCCGAGGCCAAAGCTGCTCTTAGATGAAAACAGTTGTCATAGCAGCAAGCACACCTTGGGGTGACTAGCTCTGGACCCCCACTTCTGCACAGGTGAGGGGGAGGGCAGGGAGCCAGCCTATGTCCCTCGTCGGGCCCACTCCCTGTCCCCAGTGTGATCCCTGCCCTCTGCAGCCCTTGCGTTCCCGTTACCTCTGTGGGCGGGTGGAGGGGGGCGCGGTCCCCAGCCCAGGGCCTCCTTCTCATGTTCTCTTGCTCCCCAGCCGGCCTCAGGCTCCTCCGGGCTGGAGCGTGTCCTGCTCATGTCCCAGGCTCCTCATGGACAGGAGCGTGTCCTGTTCACGTCCCAGGCTCCTCCGGGCCGGAGCGTGTCCTGCTCACGTCACAGGCTCCTCGGGGCCGGAGTGTGTCCTGCTCACGCCCGGCGGCAGGGCCTCGCCCGGGCCCAGCGCGCACTGGGTGATCAGTGGGCTCTGTACGGTGTGTCCGGACGGCGGACGCGGGGGCAGCTGTCCGACAGGGCTGCTTGCTGGCGCAGGGACAGGTTGGGGTGGTGCAGGGACAGGTTGGGGTGGTGCAGGGACAGGTTGGGGTGCCCAGCCTCTTCCTGCAGCGGCACGTGGGACGATTTAACCCCTTCCTCGCCAGGCCGTTCTGCTGGTGCTGGTTTTCAGCCTGAGGAGGAGGGTGACGCTGGCGGTCGAGCTTCTGCGGGTCACCAACAAGGCCATCGGCCACTGCCCCTTCCTGCTGCTGCAGCCGCTGGGGACGTGCGCCGTCCTCCTCCTCCTCTGGGCGCTGTGGGCGGCCGTGCTGCTGAGCCTGGGCACCGCAGGTGAGGTGGGTGCCGCCGCGCCAGGGCCGCCGCCCTGTTGGTGGGACGGTGTGTGGGCACCGCGCCCCCGGCAGCCAGAGTGCCGGCTGAGGGTGACGGAGCTCAGGCTCGGGCCTGGGAAGCGGGACGTTCTCCCCTCTTTGGGCTTGAAGAGCAGATGGTTCTGTTTCGCGAGAGAAAGGGCAGGGGAGCTGGAGGAGGACGGGGGGTCCCGGTAGAGTTTTTAAAAATGTGAGAGATTCTTGTGAACAAGAAAGGGGAGTACCTCTGAAGAGATGCCTTCAAGTCGGTGAGAAAGAGGATGTTGTGGGGGGTGGCCTTAGGGTCAGGGCGGAGGTGTGACGTCCAGCCCAGGCCCGTGGCCACTGCCCCCCGGGGGCTTCTGACACGGGTGAAAGCTGAGCCTGGCGCCAAATCCTTTCTTAGGTCACAGACCACGGCTTCCTGGGCCTGGTCCCATGAACTTCCCTCCACTTCCTGTGGCTACATTGTAACAAACTCAGCAACAGAATAGCTGGTGCTGGCGGGGCTCCTGACTGCAGGGCCACGGCCGCCCAGGAGAGGGCAGCCACGTGCCGGCGAGGCCCGCCCGGGCCTTCCCTAGGCTTTCACGGAGCGGAGCCGAGCAGAGGTCTGCTCACAGCCCTGGGTCCCGGGCACTGGTTTGTCCCGCAGGTGGCGTTTGGCAGTCAGGAGACATTGGGGCTGGCGGGACTGGGGGAGGGGCAGGAGGATGCTGCTGGCATGGAATGGGTAGAGGCCTCGGACCCTGCTGATGAACACCCTGCAATGCACAGGCCTGCCCCCCACCCCCAACAACGGATTCAGTGGTCCAAAGTGCCAGTTAGTACGTGAGAGCGGAGAGCGCCGGCCTGGAGGGAGGGCGATAAACCGCCGGTGACCAGAGCAAAGAGCAAGTAGGAGACGCTGCCCAGGACGTCCAAACCAAGCGGCGTCCGCTGACGGGATGCCCGGGGTTTGAGGCCTGGGTGGGCCTCGACTTGCCACGTTAGCCGCTGCCCCCTGCTGCCTGTCCCCGTCCCTGCACCGCGCCGCTTTTATAGGCTACATTTTTCGTGACGTGGGCTTCTGTCCTGTGGTCCCACAGCTTGGGGTGGGTTCAGCCACGAGGCTTGTCTGTCTCACAAAGCGGTGTGGAGGGAGACGGGGGTTAGCGCCCAGTGGGTGTGACTTTCTGTTCTCCCACTAATCTCGAGTCCAAAAGTGCTGTGACCCTCCGAGCCTCAGTGTTCACATCCGCAAAGTGGGGTGACCGTGAAGGTGTACCTCGTGTGCCTGCTCATTGCCTGCCGCCCGTCACTGTAATTGTGGTTTGTTGTGTTCACAAGGTGCATGTGTTCAGGATGTTTAGTTTTTGCTTGGAGAGCTTAGATTGGGGGGCGGGGGACGGTTGTGTTTCATGGATGCCAGAGGCCGGGGAGGAGGTGGGCCTGTGGGTCGGTGCTCGGACGGTGCTGGTGTAAGCATGTCTGCGTTCTAACCTTAGGAGCGGCCCAGGTCACCGAAGGTGGGCGGGTGGAGTACCAGCCTCTCTGGGGCCTTCGCTACATGTGGGGGTACCACCTCCTGGGCCTCGTCTGGACCAGCGACTTCATCCTCGCCTGCCAGCAGATGGCGGTGGCGGGGGCCGTGGCCACCTGCTACTTTAACAGGTAGGTCCAGCTGCTCCTGCTCTCCTGCTGCTCCTGCTGCTCCAGCTCCTCCTGCTGCTCCTGCTGCTCCTCCTGCTGCTCCTGCTGCTCCTCCTGCTCCTGCTGCTGCTCCTGCTCCTCCTGCTCCTCCTGCTGCTCCTGCTCTCCTGCTCTTCCTGCTGCTCCTCCTGCTCCTCCTGCTCCTCCTGCTCCTCCTCCTCTTCCTGCTCCTCCTGCTCCTGCTGCTCCTCCTGCTCCTCCTCCTCTTCCTGCTCCTCCTGCTGCTCCTGCTGCTCCTCCTGCTGCCCCTGCTCCTCCTGCTCCTGCTGCTGCTCCTGCTCTTCCTGCTGCCCCTGCTCCTGCTGCTCCTGCTCTCCTGCTCTTCCTGCTGCTCCTCCTGCTGCCCCTCCTCCTCCTGCTCCTCCTGCTGCCCCTCCTCCTCCTGCTCCTCCTGCTGCTCCTGCTCCTCCTGCTCCTCCTGCTCCTCCTGCTGCCCCTGCTCCTCCTCCTCCTGCTCCTCCTGCTCCTCCTGCTGCTCCTCCTCCTACTTCTCCTGCTCCTCCTCCTCCTCCTCCTACTTCTCCTGCTCCTCCTGCTGCCCCTGCTGCCCCTGCTGCCCCTGCTGCTCCAGCTGCTCCAGCTGCTCCTCCTGCTGCCCTGCTGGCTTGTTTGTGTCGTCACATTGTGCGACTCCGAGGAATTTTGCAGTTTGGACATGACCCCTTCGAAGGGACTGGCAAGAGCTAAATGAAGCCAAAACTCTGGGTGCTTATTTGGTGGTGAAAAGAAATGGTGTCCCTTCCATCTGCCACAGGTCCAAGCTCTTTAAGATAGAAAATTCAGCAGGAAGCCAGACGGGGCAACAGTCAGGCTGCGTGAAGGGGGGAGTGGAAAGGCAGGGCCTCCTGTGAGTGTCCTTCTCACCAGCTTCGCCCTGGGCCGTGTGGGATGCCGTGGGCCGTGTGGGACGCCCTGGACCGTGTGGGATGCCGTGGGCCGTGTGGGATGCCCTGGACCATGTGGGACGCCGTGGGCCGTGTGGGATGCCCTGGGCCGTGTGGGACGCCCTGGGCCGTGTGGGATGCCCTGGGCCGTGTGGGATGCCCTGGGCCGTGTGGGACGCCCTGGACCGTGTGGGACGCCGTGGGCCGTGGGGGCCACGCTGGGCCGTGTGGGATGCCCTGGGCCGTGTGGGACGCCCTGGGCCGTGTGGGACGCCGTGGGCCGTGGGACGCCCTGGGCCGTGTGGGACGCCCTGGGCCATGTGGGACGCCCTGGGCCGTGTGGGACGCCGTGGGCTGTGGGGGATGCCCTGGGCCGTGTGGGACGCCCTGGGCCGTGTGGGACACCCTGGGCCGTGTGGGACGCCCTGGGCCGTGTGGGATGCCGTGGGCCGTGGGCCGTGTGGGACGCACCTCAGTAACTTCTGCAAACCCTCGGTGTCCTGTATACAATGAGGAGAGAGTGTGCTTGGAGAACCCCGTTACATCCTCAGGGAACTGCGCGTAACTATGGCCTAAAATTCCTGTTCATGTGCGTGCTAGCGAATGGCTTCCTGCCTCTGCGTTCCCCACGATACTTCAGTGTTCACACCCATGACCTCACGGTGCCTGAGGCTGCACACACCCACGCACCTCACCTCACCTGTCTGGCGACTCTCCACATGGGGCAATGGCAACCCCTCGGGCTGAAGAGGCCGGGCCAGGGCCAGGGACAGGGTTGGACGCTGATAGCAAGTTCAGTCCGCGCTGGGCCACCCCCCTCTAATCTCTGAGACCCGTGAGCAGATAACAGGGTGTTTCTGGGGGAGAAAGTGGAGTGGGGGTGGCTCATGTCCTGAGCAGGCACCTCCTGCCCCGAAGAGCAGCTGGGGTTTCTTTTGTTTTAAAAAATATATTTTTTATTGATTTCCAAAAGGAAGGGAGAGGGTGAAAGAGAGAGAAACATCCATGATGAGAGAGAATCAGGGACCGGCTGCCTCCTGCACGCCCACCACTGGGGATCGAGTCTGCAACCCGGGCCTGTGCCCTGACGGGGAATCAGACCGGGACCTCCTGGTTCATGGGTCGACGCTCAGCCACGGTGTTGCCCGTGGTTAAGCCTCACTGCGGCCGGGAGAGGACTCTCTGGGAGCCTCGGTGTGATGGTGCTGAGCAGGAGGGGAGCGAGGAGGAGGCCGTGTGGGAGCGGAGTCTGATCCTCACGGCGGGGCGTCCGTGGCCGAGGACCAGGAACCGGCAGGAAGCTCGGGACAGCGCTGGGGGCCCCTCCCGGCCGGGAAGCGGGGTGCCCTCTGCCCCCTGCGCCCCCTCCCGCGGAGTCCTGAGGCACACAGACCTCCTAAAGGGGAACGTAAACATTCTTCTTTAAAAGAAAATAAAACCAGGAAAGGGAGGAATGTGTCAGACGTTCCTGGCCGGGCCGCCCGTGGCCCGATCCCCGTGCGCCCCCATCAGCTTCCCCCCCCCCCCCCCCTGGCGCTGCCTCCTCCCGGGACGGACAGGAAGGACGCCGAGTTAAACACACTCTGCTCCCTCCTGGATGGCTGACCGCAAAACGCGCCTCGGCCAACTCCGGAAACCGCCGGCCGCGCCCCTTCCTCTCGCAGCAGCGTGGGCTCCGTCAGAACCTGGACTCGCAGGGAGACCTCTGGGAGCACCCGGTCCCGGGTGGAGCAGTGGCTTCTGGGAAGGGCCTCGTGTCGGGAACTGGCCTCGCAGAATCCGGAGGGAGGGCCGGGAGGGCCGCCCAGCGCTGGCCGTGGTTCCCCTCGGGGCGGGGCTGGGGGAAGGCCGCCCCCTCCTCCCGCCTGTGAAGCTGGGTCTGCTGCTCGGGAGCCCCGGTCAGGACGAGTCCTGTCCCGTAAATGACTCCGCGGGGAGCCCTCAGAGCGGGAGGGACCAGCTGGGTGTCAGAGCCTGGGGCGGTGCGGAAGCCAGACTTCCCGCCAGCCGGCCGGGGAGCGCCGTCCCTCCCTGGCCACGGTCCCAGCCCCCGGGTTCCGGAGTGATTCTCACCCCCCAGCCAGGCAGCCGGCGTTCCCCGTGCCATTGCACCGCGCAGACTATCACAGGGAAACTTCTGAGCGTGCACACGAGGTTCCCAGGCAGCTTAAAGGGTGGGTGGGGCGGTGGCTGCTGCAAAGAGGGAACCTGGTTTCTTTTACCCCACCAGTCTTTTAGTTATTTATTTAATATATTTTTATTGATTTCAGAGAGGAAGGGAGAGGGAGAGAGAGAAACATCAATGATGAGAGAGAATCATGGATCGGCTGTCTCCTGCATGCTCCCCAGTGGGGATCGAGCCTGCAATCCCGGGCTTGTGCCCTTGACCGGAATCGAACCCGGGACCCTTTGGTCCGCAGGCTGAGGCTCTATCCACTGAGCAAACCAGCTAGGGCCCCACCAGTGTCTTAAAAAGTTTTCTGTTCTATGTTTGTTTAGGGCAGTGATGGGCAACCTTTTGAGCTCGGTGTTTCAAACTTCGCCAAAAAACTGAGCATAGCTCGGGTAGTGTGTCCCTTTGAGGAAAAAACATTATTTCGTGATATTTATAGTTTAAATAACATAAATGTTTCATCCTCGGCATGCGGCCGCCTCAGCGGCTGCGTGTCATCAGAAATGGCACTGACACGCGTGTCAGAGGTTCGCCATCACTGGTTTAGGGCATTAAGTGCCACCAACAGGAGTAATCTTAGCCCAGGAAATGCTGTTCCCTGTGGCCGAGGTGTAGGGACACGTTGCCACATGCTCTGCACCACTGCCAGGCACCCGCACCCAGGCCGGGCCCCCACTCCAGGCCGGGCCCCCACTCCAGGCCGGGCACCCGCACCCAGGCCGGGCCCCCACTCCAGGCCGGGCCCCCACTCCAGGCCAGGCACCCACTCCAGGCCGGGCACCCGCACCCAGGCCGGGCCCCCACTCCAGGCCGAGCACCCGCATCCAGGCCAGGCACCCACACCCAGGCCGAGCACCCACTCCAGGTGGGCACCCACTCCAGGCCGGGCACCCACTCCAGGCTGGGCACCCACTCCAGGCGGGCACCCACTCCAGGCTGGGCACCCACTCCAGGCGGGCACCCACTCCAGGCTGGGCACCCACTCCAGGCCGGGCACCCACTCCAGGCCGGGCACCCACTCCAGGCCAGGCACCCGCACCCAGGCCGGGCACCCACTCCAGGCCGGGCACCCACTCCAGGCCGGGCACCCACTCCAGGCGGGCACCCACTCCAGGCCGGGCACCCACTCCAGGCGGGCACCCACTCCAGGCCGGGCACCCACTCCAGGCGGGCACCGTTAGTGCCATCGCCCGTCTGCACCAGAGTTGGTGGTCCCTCTCAGCCGTGGTTTAAAACGCTGTCCTCTCCTCCTGCCCCCAGGAATGCACAGGACCCTCCCGACCGCCCCCTCCTGTCGTCTCTCTCCATCCTCCTCTGCTACCACCAGGGGACAGCGGCGAAAGGGTCGCTTTTGATCCCCGTGGTGAGGGTTCCACGCGCCGCCCTCACGTTCATCTCCAGCACCCTGAAGGGCAAGGTGAGGCCAAGGGCAGCCGGGCCGGGAGGGCCGGGGAGGTCACTGCCATCAGGCCCCCCCTCCCCCCCAGCAAACTCCGTCCCCAGTCGGCTGTTTGTGCTTTCCCACCCACACAGCGGGGAGGCGGGTGGGGAGGCGGAGTTTAAATGCTGAACAAATGGGAGGAATTCTTCGAGGAAAATGTAAATCATTTTTTTAGGATATTTAGATGCTTTTTTTTTTTTTTTTTTTTAGGGGGGAAAATACACTACAAGGTTAGAACAGTATTTGTTTGTGTTTTAAGGCTAAAGTATTTCTTGCCTTTTGTGTTTCTTAAAGGGCACCGTGGGGAGTCACTGGTGTGTGTGTGTGTGTGTGTGAGAGAGAGGGGGGGGGGAGAGAGGGAGAGGGACAGGGAAAGGGAGAGGGGGAGAGAGGTAGAGAGGGGGGGAGAGAGAGAGAGAGGGAGGGAGGGAGGGAGGGAGAGGGAGAGGGAGAGGGGGAGAGAGGGAGAGAGAGGAAGAGGGAGAGGGAGAAGGACAGGGGGAGGGAGAGAGAGAAAGCGAGCGCGCTTCAGAGTGAGAAATGGGCGAGATGGCCCCGATCTCCGCTCCAGAGCAGGGCCTGGGCCTGAGGGCCTCTGTGCTGGGCTCCCTGCGGCATTTCCCTGCGTTTGGTCGTTTGGTCGTGAATGGCGGTGGAACGGAGCTCCAGGGGCAGCCGTGGGCAGGCAGGTGGGACTTTCCCAGCTCTGCTCCCCACACGCCGCCCCTCCCCCCACCCCACCCCACCCCCGCCGCAGCCTCAGCCAGGGTCAGAGTTCACCGCCCTGACTCCAGCCGCTGGGGCCAGCGCAGGCGCTGGCGGAGCAGGGAAAGGCCGCCCTTCTGTGCTCCTTCCGGCAGCCGCCCGACATGGCCTGTTTTAAAGTCCACACTCTTGGTCCGCGGTCCGCGTTAGCGCCGGTGGGGGAGCCTGGTGGATTCTGCTCAGGTTGCCCAGGTTCCTGTCTGGAAACGCAGGCGCGCGGCCGCCCGGTCACCGTGACCCTTGTGGTTGGTGGACAGGGCGCTCTGTGAGCACTGGGCATGTGCCCGCTTTAAAACCTAGTTCTGTTGAACTTTTTTTTTTTTGGAGGGGGGGGAGAATAAATTCTATAGTGTGACTTTCAGGGCTGAATTTCAAGGGATAATAAAATGCGTGCATTTTGGGAATTAAAGGGGCATTTCCACCTCCAGGTGGAATCCAGCTGCTCTGGCTCCTGCGTTTGAAATTTATCCTTCGATTTCAGGGGCCTTGGAGGAGGGTGTCTTGAACAGAATAGACAGACAGCCCTGTAGGTATTTATGGTGGAAGAAACTTCCTTCCATCCTGCTGGTTGATCTCATAATGAAAATAGACATGAGCCCAGCCAGCGTGGCTCAGTGGTTGAGCGTCGACCTATGAACCAGGAGGTCACGGTTCGATTCCCGGTCAGGGCACATGCCCAGGTTGTGGGCTCGATCCCCAGTGTGGAGCGTGCAGGAGGCAGCTGATCCATGATTCTCTCTCATCATGGATGTTTCTCTCTCTCCCTCTCCCTTTCTTTCTGATATCAATTAAAAAATATTTTAAAAATTAAAAAAAATGAAATAAAATAGACATGAGACGGGCTAACAAGAGAAAAGGGCCCCGTTTAATTACATGTGTGTGTATGGGAGCCCCCCGCACATGCGAGGTTCAGAGACAGGAAGGGAAGTGAGGGGCGAGGACCCTAGCTGGGGCCGAGGCCGCTGCCGGCCAGCGCCAGGAGCAGATGCTCCGTGATTAGCCGTCTGTCCTGCGTGTAAACAGGCCGGGGGTGTTATATCTGGGGCCACTCTGTGGACAAGGCCCTCGTCCAAATTCTTCATGGGAGGAAGCCTCTGGTGAGCCCGCGGGGTCTCACCCGCCGTCAGCTCCGAATATTTCACACGCCGGAGGGGCGGTGCCGGGAGCCTGTGCCGAGTGTGTGTGTGTGTATAGAGACAGAGATAGAGATGTAGACAGAGACATATAGATGTGTATTTGTATGTGTGTATGTGTGTGTGTGTGTTATAGAGACAGAGATAGAGATGTACACAGAGACATATAGATGTGTATTTGTATGTGTGTGTGTGTATGTGTGTGTGTGTATGTATAGAGACAGAGATAGAGATGTAGACAGAGACATATAGATGTGTATTTGTATGTGTGTGTGTGTATGTGTGTGTGTGTATGTATAGAGACAGAGATAGAGATGTAGACAGAGACATATAGATGTGTATTTGTATGTGTGTGTATGTATGTGTGTGTGTGTGTTATAGAGACAGAGATAGAGATGTAGACAGAGACATATAGATGTGTATTTGTATGTGTGTGTGTATGTGTGTTATAGAGACAGAGATAGAGATGTACACAGAGACATATAGATGTGTATTTGTATGTGTGTGTATGTATGTGTGTGTGTGTTATAGAGACAGAGATAGAGATGTAGACAGAGACATATAGATGTGTATTTGTATGTGTGTGTGTATGTGTGTTATAGAGACAGAGATAGAGATGTACACAGAGACATATAGATGTGTATTTGTATGTGTGTGTATGTATGTGTGTGTGTGTTATAGAGACAGAGATAGAGATGTAGACAGAGACATATAGATGTGTATTTGTATGTGTGTGTGTATGTGTGTTATAGAGACAGAGATAGAGATGTACACAGAGACATATAGATGTGTATTTGTATGTGTGTGTGTGTGTTATAGAGACAGAGATAGAGATGTAGACAGAGACATATAGATGTGTATTTGTATGTGTGTGTGTGTGTGTGTTATAGAGACAGAGATAGAGATGTAGACAGAGACATATAGATGTGTATTTGTACGTATTTGTGTGTGTATGTGTGTGTGTGTATGTATGTGTATGTAGAGACAGAGATAGAGATGTAGACAGAGACAGATTTATATTTGTATGTATGTGTGTGTAGTGATAGAGACAGATGTACTAGTAGATTAGAAATATAGATACATCTTTGTGTGTTTGTATGTTTGTGTATGTATGTGTATGTGTGTGTGTGTGTTATCATGAGTGGGTGAGCAGTCAGGCACCTCGCCCCCTCCCTGTGCTGCCGGCATCTTACACTCTGGGGCAGCCGGTCCCTCCGGCAGAGGTCGGAAAGGTCACGTACCAGCCCAGGCCCCGTGGACCGAGGGCCGCACCCTCTGAGCAAGGTGCCTGCTGGGAAACGTCCCTCCCAGGCTCAGGAGGACGTGCTCTCGGCCTCGCGGGCTGCCCTGCGTGGCCTTCGCGGGGTAAGTGGCATACCCACAGCGGCCAGGCTGAGCGGTCTGCAGACCATGTCTCCCGCCAGCGAGTCGCCATTGGGAGAAGAGCGTCCATCGGAGGCCGGTGCTCCTGGGCCTCCCAGAGGCCGTGTTGGGCTGTTGTCAGGCTTCTTGGGAAACCTCGGGGCCGGGGCGATGCATCGGTCACCCCCTCCGAGGTTTCAGGAATTGTTCACGCGCCTGATACACAAGTCCAGGCGGCGTCTCATAGGACTAACTTCTCTTAAAACGCAGCCCTGCACGTCTCACTATCGGACCCATTTCCCAAAAAAGTTAGACTTGAACCTTTTTTTTCATGCAACCACATGACTAGCGACTGCAAAGCATACTTTGTTTTACTGACTTTGGGGCATGAATTTGTCACGATGCTGAGCTGGTTTGAAAAAGCAAAGTTTCTCATTGAAGACACTAGAAGGGAGGTGAAGGGAGAGAGGTTTTTACGCCAAGTAGGGGCTGGAGTTTACCTTTGATAGTTCATATGAGCAAACCCACTTCCCTTCCTGTTGAGGGCGACAGCGGTGTAGCAGGTGAGCCCAGGAGGGAGACACTTTGGTCATCAGTAATCTCTATGTATAAAAGCCCAGCAACTAAACAGAACGACTGGTCGACCAGTCGCATGACGTGCACTGACCACCAGGGGGCAGACCTCAACACAGGAGCTGCCCCCTGTGGTCAGTGCGCTCCCACCGCTCAGCTGCCCCGGATGAGCAGCACTCCCACAGCGGGCAATCTCCGCGGGCCACATCCCCCCAGTGCACGAATCCGTGCACCGGGCCTCTAGTAATAATAATAACAGTAATTAGTGGCCGTGGCGTGTGCAGCAGGGGAATTTCTCGCGCTCTGAGCGCTGCTGCAGGGCGTCCCCAGGCGTGTGAGCTCCGGGCAGAAGCAGTCGCAGAGCCTGCCCCTCGCCTTCCCTCCCGGTGGTTCTGACTCTGTTCTCTGCTTCTGCTCCTGACCCCGCAGCGGAGCGCCTGGTCCAGGTGCCTGCTCAGGTGCTGCTCCTGCTGCCTCTGCTGCCTGGACGGACACCTGCACCACCTCCACCAGGTAGGTCTCCACGCGCCCGGGACACGCAGCGGGGCCGCGGGTGGGCTCCGTCTGGCAGGTCAGGGCTCATCCTGTAGGTCAGGGTCTGGCAGCGCCGGGTCGTGTAACTGTTTTAGGGTTCTGGGCCCTGCGGTCGTGGTCACAGCTGCTCTGCCGTGGCCGTGGCGAGCAGCCACGCACGAAGGGAAGTGGCCTGGCCCGCTGTGCTCAGGAAAGCTTTCCTGCGGGCACTGCTGTTTGCATTCCATAGAATCTTCACGTGTCCAGAAGTCTGTTTCCCGCCATTTCAAACATGTGAAGGGCGTGCTTCGCTCCGCCGGGCGAGCGGGCTGCTGGCGGCCTTGGGCTGGCGGGCGCAGGCCCGACAGGGTCAGCTCGTCTTCAGTGTCGTCTCCGGGACTGTAATTTCCCTCAAAGAGGAAGAGTTGCCTCCCTGACTTATATATTCCCCGCCTTTCCCCTTCAAGCTATAAATATCTTCCTGTAAGAGTCAGAAAAATTGCACATTGTGATGGTTTGAATTTCAGATTTTTTTTCCCCTCTCTGGAGTCTCTCAAACGGATGGACATTCAGCTATGTTTTGTGTTTCTGTCGCTAACCTAGGAGGTTTTCATAGCCTTTGTCGCGCTTCTGCGGAGCTGTGTTTGTAAGGGAGCGGGCTGTTTGCATTTAGGCGTCCACAGATTCTCACTAGCAGAGTTCTGCGCTGAGACGGGAGGCACTGATTGGACGTCCTTGTTGACTGTCTCAGTGGCTCCGAGGGCGCCTCTCGTTGCTGGGAGCGGGGAGGGGGAGTCTTCCTGTGGTCAAGCTCTATTTAAGGCTCTTCCTGAGAACCTGGGAGTGCCTTTCGTTTCCACTGGGGTTGCCTCGAGCCGAAGACTCGGGAGACACCCGCACCTTTCCGAGGAGTGGGCGGGGCCGGGCCTGGGGCTGCCTGTCACCGTGGACTAGGCCCGCCTCCCTCCGCAGAGCTGTGCACCATCCAGACCCCGCTGACTCCACAGACATCCGTGATGTGCTATGAAAACGGACCGGGATAAGAGACGTGCACACGGGGAAATCAAGGCTGAGAAGCCACGGGCGGACTAGAAAGACAGCAGTAGCGGGACCACCAGTAGACAAATATGGCCCAGCCGGCGTGGCTCAGGGGTTGAGCGTCGGCCTGTGAATCAGGTTCAATTCCGGTCAGGGCACATGCCTGGGTCGCGGTCTCGATTCCCGGTGTGGGGCGTGCAGGAGGCAGCCGATCCATGATTCTCTCTCATCACTGATGTTTCTCTCTCTCTCCCTCTCCCTTCCTCTCTGAAATCAATGAACATATATTTTTTAACAAAAAAGACAAATGTGCTGGCCTGTGGCTCCGTGGGCCTGAGCTGAGTTGCCGTCCCCTGGCTGTGGTTGTGAACGGAGGGCCCTTCCGTGACCCTCCCAGGGAAGCCGAGGGCTCCCTGTGGACGGTGGGGAGAGAGATGGGCGAGGGGAAGTGGGCCCTGGCCCCGCGCCTCCCCTGCATTCCCCCCTGAGCAGCCACCCCCATCTGGGTGAGGAGTGGAGTTCCACCCAAGGTTTCCTTTGAAGCCGGCTCTGCGGCTAAAACGCGCTGGAAACCACCCTCTCGGGCACATCCACGCTCATGTCTCTGCTGTGCTGTCCCGTGTTTTCAGCATTCCTTAATTCCATCGCCTTACATCAACCCAGACCCTTCCCCCTGGGAGTTCAAAGGTGTCCAAGATCCTCAGGAGCTCAGCATCAGCCACGCCCGCTGTTATCACCCATGTGAAGGTGAGGCAGGCTCGGCTGGCCGGATCCAGCTGCAGAGCATCAGGCTGCGAACGGGCTCCCGTCCCATGGAGTCTGATCCCATGGAGTCTGATCGTGGTGCTGGTGCGGGAGGCCTCGCGTTATCACCAAAACGTGTCACTGCCAGCGACCAACGCAAACGGGGAAACGTGGCCCCTGGGAAACCAGACGTGCTCTCCCTGGAGACCAAAGAGAGGTGGGCTCTTGTAGAGAAGGTTCCTGCCCTGGTCCCTGATTGGTCCGTTTCTATGCAAATGGGGGATCCACATTTGCATGGTCTGATGGGTCAGATTTGTGCCTCCTGATTGGGCACAGCTGGGCGGCCTGAGGGGTAAGTGATTGAGAAAGCAGAGGAGGAGGAAAAAAAATAGAATTGACGGGAATATGGACGGGGGCGAGGGCACCTGCCGTCGGGATGAACTGCTGGGAAGCAGAGCGGAAGAAAGACCTCGGGGTTCCGGGTGACGCTGGGAAATGGTGGTCAGCGCTGCGTCCGCCTCCCTTGGCAGGGGGGAAGGAAAGTGAGCTGAGCGGGAGGCCAGGAATTTGGCCTTTTGGAAAGTTTCCTGGCACCGGAGTGAGTCGCTGGGGGAAGATTGCCCTGGAAACCAGATTGAAAAGAGCAGGGCCGTGTTGTTTTTCTTGTTTTGTGCGGCAGGCGCTGGGCAGTGCTGAGGGGAGCCCTTTCTCACCACCAGAACCAGGCACTCTTCTTCTGCTTTTTAATTGATTTGAGAGAGAGAGAGAGAGGGGGAGGGAGAAAGGAACATCAGTGCTCAACATTGGCCGGCTGCCTCTGCACACCCCCGACGGGATCGAGCCTGAAACGGGGCCTGCGCCCTGACCGGGACCTCCTGGCTCAGAGGTCCACGCTCCACCACTGAGCCACACGGCCGGGCCCCAGACAGTCTTCCTGAGGGAACATCCAGGAGCTGGCCGCTGCTTTTCAGCCTTCCCTGCCCCCCCCCCCCCCCCCCCCCCCCCGGTCCTGGGAGGGAGGCCGGCGGCCGCGGCTGCGTTTTGGGGACACCCAGGCCGAGGCCGGGACTCAGTCCCTTGCAGGGGGAGGAGGGGGGTGCCCTGCCTCGCTCCCCACGCCTTGTCCGCAGCACAAACGCCGGACGTGTGTCTCCCTGGAGAGATGACAGGTGCGCCTCGCACCTCTGTCTGCCCGGCCACCGCGTAGTCATGCTCTGTCCAACCTTTGACCTCGGGCCCGACGGGGGAGGGGTCGCCGAGCAGCAGGGACTCCGGCGCAGGGCCCGGCCTCGTGGGCTTTCTCCCTGGGGGACACGGGCCTCTGTCCGCGGCGATGCTGGCTGGGAAACGCACGGCGGGGGTGGGGGGGGGGGGCACAGGACCCTACCCGGAGGCTCCAGGGGGCCCTGGACGGCCCAGAATGCGCTCCCAGCTCCCGGGCAGTGGCCGCAGCCCCTGGAACGTGCTTCTCGCCCGGCGGAGGGCTGTGGCCCACGGGAAAGCGCGGGGTGTCGCCAAGCTCAGGAGAGGGCGGAGCAGGCACCCACACGGGCGTCCCCGTGTCCTGAGGACACCGGCCCAGGCTCCCGTGGAGACCGCCGGCTGCCATTCGACGAGGTGCGGAGGGGGGGAGGGGGGAGGCCTGGGCTGCGGGCCCCGTGCGGCTCCTCTGACGCCCCTACGCGCTCTGCGTTCTGACCGCGGGAGCCTGCGCTCTGGCCCTCTGTTCTCCCGGAGCCTCAGGGCGGCTGGAGGGGCGGCGTGGGAAGGGGACCTGGTGGATCTGACCCACCAGGGCCGAGCTGTTCGCTGCGCCTCAGGTGGGTCTGTCCAAGCCTCGGTGGGAGCCTCGGGAACACCCCAGAGCCTCTCCCTGTCCCCATGGGGTCCCCCCCACCCCCTCCATCATGGCAAGGCTCTCGGTGTTCTCTGTGCCAGGACTTGGCTCATCCCATGCCACCTGGCCGGTCCGGCTCCTCTCCTCTCCGCTCCCGTGGCAGTGGGCCTCCCAGGGGAGGCGGGGACCCTGAGCCCTGTGTCTGGCTGGGCCGTGGGAGGGGGTGACCGTGCTTAGGGGACACCACTCCTTCGGTAACGGACGTGCCCCAGGAGGCGGCCTCGTCCCAGGGCCTCCGTGCGGCCGCTCTCTCGGGGACGCACCCCCCACGGCGCGGGCGCGGTTCTGGGCGCAGCCGGTGCTCAGCGCTGAGAGCCGCGCCCACGTGCGGGGGTCCGAGAAGAGCGCACACGTGCCGCTGGGTGGTGCGCGGCGAGGCGTGCTCCTGGGCAGCTAATCCCCCAGCAGCTGTCCCCGGCGCCGCTGCTGCCTTTAGATGGAAAGGAACGGAGACACCTGCTGTCCCGGCCCCACACAAGGCAGGGGGCAGGCGGGGGGGTGTTTCCTAACGCCACCCAGCAGCCCCGGGGCGCCGGCTCCCACCTGCTGGCGTGCCCCAGGGTCGGGGCTCAGGAGGGGGCCCTACAGCCTCTCCCCAAGTGGCCTCAGCATCTCTCCTCCCCGCGGGCTGGGCCCGGCCTCCCTCCGCCCGCCACCCCCCTCCACGGGTCATGCTCGCGCCCCGGGGTTCGCGGCGGGAGAGTCCTGGGACCCCCATGAGGGCAGCAGGCTGCCTGGTGTGGCGTTTTCTGGATTTGCAGGAGGCGGGACTGGCTGTGCACCCCAATTCCTGTCCCAGCTCCGCCCCCTTTGCCGGAGGAGACTTGCACTTCCTCGTCACTGACAATGTGCTGTGGCGGGGGGGGGGGGGGGGGGGGGGCGGGCGTTAGACGTGGGGACCCGTGGGGGTGGCCTGGGAGCGCCCTGCCCTCCTGCCCTGTGGGGGGACTGGGCCTCCCGTCCTGGGTGCGGGCAGACCTGCCCCTCTCCGGCGGTAAGAGGTCGCGTGGCGAGGCCGGTGACTGACGCCCGGAGACGCGCTTCCCACGCCCGGCGCTTCGCTGGCTGTTTTATGGGGACTCGGCTTTCATCCTCCGCTCCCTGGGCGGCTGTAACCCCCGGGGGGAGGGGCTGAGGTCTGAGAGGTGAGGTCATTGCCCCCCCTCTTTCCCACCCACTGACAGGCAGCCGGCAGGTCGGCTGCAGGGCTGGGGTCTGAGCCCCGAGACTGAGACTGGCTGCGGAGCCGGTGCCTCTGAACCACCAGCCTTTAGGCGCCTCTGTTCCGGTGAAGATGGGCAGTGCCGTCCCGGCGTCCAGGGGGAGCTCAGACTCACGGTTGGGGGGCTGCGGAGGTGCTTGATCTTGGTTTCCGTCCATAAAAGGACGGTTATGCCTCGGCCCCCCCCCCCCACCCCCACCTGTTCTCAGGAGCGATGACTCGGTCAGAGGCCCTGGGACCTGGGGTGATTGAAGCTGCTTCGTTAGGTAGCGAGCCACTGAGTTTGCGCCTCCCTGCGCCAGGCGTGCGTTCCCTCTGGGTGGGCCCCCACCTGCGCCAGCGGGGACTCACAAGCCGGCGATGCAGGTCCCTCTCCGTTGGCCGGGAAGGTGTGGGCCCTCTGAGGGGTTCACGGGGCCTCCCCACGTCTGACTGAGAGCGTCCCCCGTGCCTGTGGGAGGCCAGCCCTCCTCCTGGTGCTGAGGAGGGAGTGTGCTGAGGTGCGTGGGCAGACCCGCGCCCTGGCTTCACGCTGTGACCTGTTACCGTCGCGTGGGCTGCGGGCTGCGGGCTGCATGGCTGGGGGGACCCCGTGTGGCCTCCTGGCGACGTTGCTAAGGGGCCGTGTGACGGGCTCCTGTGTCGTGAGAGGAAACGCTCATCCTTCGTCCAAGCCAAAAGCGGCCGGCACCGAGCAGGTTGTGCGTGGGCCCCGGAAAGCGACGGATTCCTCGCCGCAGCGGCCGCGCCCGTGGTGCTGGTGCAGGCTGGAGGGAAACGGAGGGACGGGTGTTTTGGAAATGGTCCTGTCGTCACAGGGGAAGGTGCTTCGGAGACACGGCCCAAGAAACCGCCTCACGTGAACGCACACGCACACACACGCACACACGCACACGCACACGCTCTCTCTGACTTAGTAATCCCACTTCTGGAAGTTTGTCTTAACGAAATGGCCCAAAGGCAGGAGGTGAAGGTGTGCGTGGCGTGGCTGTGTATGAAGCACTGAAGTAGTGGTAGTGGATATGTGCCGCCCCCCCCCCCCCCCCCCCGCAGGAATGGTGTTTGCTGCGGGTTAAGGGGCCATGAGCGTGGATGCGGGTCCTGGGCCTGTGCAGGCGCTCAGCTCCCTCCCAGGGCCGCGCGTGGCTCCCGGGAAGGGGTGGCGCCAGCCCCGCCTCACTGACTCCAGCCCCACGGCCCTGGGGCGGCGCTCAGCACCCAACAGGGCCTGCTTTGATGTCCGGCCCTCAGCGCCCTCCCTCTCCGCCCTCAGACTCCGCAGGGCTTCACGGTAACTCCTCACCCGCGTTCTGTGTGCTTCTTAAAGATACACTTTTATGGATTTCGGAGAGGAAGGGAGAGGGAGAGAGAGAAGCATCCATGATGAGAGAGGATCATGGACCGGCTGCCTCCTGCACGCCCCACCCTGGGGATGGAGCCCGCAACCCGGGCGTGTGCCCTGACGGGGAATCGAACCCTGACCTCCTGGTTCCTAGGTTGACGCTCAACCATCGAGCCCCGCCGGCCGGGCCTATGTGTCCGTAGTGCGATGCTCTAGCCTCCCGACTGTCCCGAGTACTTGCTCATCTTTTCTGTTTACCGCACCTCTGTGAGGACCTGTCATAACCCAGACTTACAGCAGCAGGATGCGCTAGGGCGTATCGGACCGGTTCTCTCCACAGGCGTTCTCAGCCGATGCCATGTTGTCCTGAGACCAGGCACCAGGCGCGTCCTCTTTCTGACCGCCGTCTGTCGTTCCAGAACGCGTACGTGGCCACGGCCATCAACGGGACCGGGTTCTGCACGTCCGCCAAGGACGCGCTCCGGCTCTTGTCCGAGGACTCGAGTCGTTTCACGTCGGTTAGCTGCTTCGGGGACTTCGTCATCTTTCTAGGCAAGGTGAGGCGTCGCCCTAAAATAATACACCCGGCACGTGGGTGGGCCCGGAGCGCAGCCCTGCAGCGGGGCTGGGCGCGGGAGTGCCGTCTCTTGCTGCTCCCTCGAGGGTGGACGCCTGCCGCCTCTTTGCATTGGATCCCCAGCCCCGGGGCCCGCACTGAACAAGGCCTCGGGCTCCCTTGTGGGGACCCGTGGCTCCTCCCGTAGAGTGTCCTGCTTCCATGGTGTGGTGGGCCGCACGCTAGCCCTGACCCGCGGCCCTGCCTCCGTGGTGGGCCGCACGCTAGCCCTGACCCGCGGCCCTGCCTCCGTGGTGGGCCGCACGCTAGCCCTGACCCGCGGCCCTGCCTCCGTGGTGGGCCGCACGTTAGCCCTGACCCGTGGCCCTGCCTCCGTGGTGGGCCGCACATTAGCCCTGACCCGTGGCCCTGCCTCCGTGATGGGCCGCACGTTATCCCTGACCCGTGGCCCTGCCTCCGTGATGGGCCGCACGTTATCCCTGACCCGTGGCCCTGCCTCCGTGATGGGCCGCACATTAGCCCTGACCTGTGGCCCTGCCTCCGTGGTGGGCCGCACGTCAGCCCTGACCCGAGGCCCTGCCTCCGTGGTGGGCCGCACGTCAGCCCTGACCCACGGCCCTGCCTCCGTGGTGGGCCGCACGTTAGCCCTGCCTCCGTGGTGGGCCGCACGTTAGCCCTGACCCGTGGCCCTGCCTCCGTGGTGGGCCGCACGTTAGCCCTGACCTGTGGCCCTGGCTGCGGGGGGGCCCCATCTTGTATGAGCCCAGGAGTGCTGACGGGACGGAAGCACAGCCCTCTCCCTCCTCCAGTGGCTGCTTCCCTGTCACGGCTTCGTGTTCTCATCCCCTCATTGTCCCAGCGGTTCCGACGTGCGGCCTCAGCCACAGGGCACCCGCAGTCCCCCCGCCCCCAGTCCCACATGCAGCCACACACGCAGTTCCACACGCGCACACAGTCCCACACAATCCCCCCCACACACATGCACTTGGTCCCACACGCACGCACACGGTCCCACGCACGCACACACGTGTGACCCTGCAGTAACTGACACGCTTTCTGAAGTGCTCCCCCGGGTTCTTGCTCCGACAGGTGCTGGTGGTGTGTCTGACCGTGTTCGGAGGCCTGATGGCCTTTAACTACCACCGCACGCTGCAGGCGTGGGCCGTGCCGCTGCTCCTGGCCACCGCCCTCGCCTACCTGGTGGCGCACAGCTTCCTGTCCGTGTTCGAGGCCGTGCTGGGCGCCCTGCTCCTGTGTGTGGCTGCTGACCTGCACACGAACGACGGCTCGCCCGCCAAGCCCTACTTCATGGACCACGAGCTGCTGGTGAGCACACACCGCACGTTCGCTGTGATCGGCACGCTCACGGGCGTGGGAGCTCGGCCTCCCCCCGGGACAGGCGGCCTGTGTCTCCTCTGCCCCGGGGGGGGGCGGCGGGGGGAAGCGGGGGCTCCCTGAGCTCCTCCCACTCGGCCTGCCTGTGGAGACCCCCGGAGAGGAGCGAGGCCGCACATGAACACTGACCCATGGCCCTGGCTGCGACGGGGGACGCCTCGCCGTCCGAACCCCGTGGGTGCTGATGGCTCGGTCTGGCCTCTCCCACGTCCGGGGGTTCAGCAGTTGATCTTCCCAAAGCATTTTGCACCCCGAGCGCCCGCCACCCCCTGTCGGTTAGGGGCCGTTGCTGCAGTGACGGGTCGGGGCAGGTCTGCCATCGCGGGCCCTTTGCTGACCGGGCGCGGCCCGCCGCCGCTGTCTGAAATAGCAGGCAGCTGCCCGGTCCCGCAGCAGCTGCCCCCGCCCGCCCATCCCTGCAGACGGGCCTTGGAACAGCTGGGGCGTCTCATCTCTCCTGCTGTCGGGGCGAGTGGCGTCCGCACAATCCTCTCGTCTGTTGCCGTAAGACGCGGGTGTTAAAGCCCCTGTGCTCTTACGAGGAGCAGGCGGAGCCCCCTGCCCAGGCACCTCTGGCTCCGTAACAGCGCGTCCTGCCTCCTCCACACACACACACACACACACACACACACACACACACACGAGCCCGCAGAATCACGTGTCCGCAGGCGCAGCAGATGCTTCTGAGGACGGTGGCAGGTCTTGCTCTGATTCCCACTTTTCAGATTTAAAACCCACTTGGAAATCTACTCTCCCCCCAATATTTTAATTCAATAGGGAAAACTTTTAAAAAAAGATTTTTAGAGGAAGGGAGAGGGAGGGGAGGAAGAAGGGGAGGAGAGAGGGAGAAAGACATGGAGGCGAGAGGGGAACACCCTGTGAGAGCAGAACATCGACCGGCTGCCCTGCCCCCCTCCCACGGGGATCGAGCCCACAGCCCCCAGCACGTGCCCCGACAGGAGATGGAACCTGTGATCCTCCAGTGACGGGACGATGCCAGCACCTGGGCCGCACCGGCCAGGGCCGGGGGGACTTGAAGGATTGAGTTCCCCGAAGCGACGTGGCCGAGTGAAGGTGCCCAGCCGGGCCCTCACCCTGGCCACGTCCTCCTGCTCGCAGAGCTTCGTGAAGAGGATGAACAGGTCACACCGCCAGAGGCCGCCGGCCGCCGGGGGCTCCGCGCAGAACCAAGACGGAACGGAACTCCGGCCCGTGGTCCGCTCGGCCCGATAGGTACCGGGAGGGGCCGTCACCCAGTAAACGCAGGCCCCGCCCCGCCCTTCCCGCGTGGTCCTTGCCGCCGGGCCCTCCAGCCTCTCGCACTCGCTGGGCGCTCAGGGGCGCACGGTCACACACGGTCACACAGTCACACACGGTCACACACGGTCACACGGTCACACGGTCACACACGGTCACACAGTCACACGGTCACACAGTCACACGGTCACACACGGTCACACAGTCACACACGGTCACACAGTCACACGGTCACACAGTCACACACGGTCACACACAGTCACACGGTCACACACGGTCACACAGTCACACGGTCACACACGGTCACACGGTCACACACGGTCACACACGGTCACACACGGTCACACACGGTCACACACGGTCACACGCACTCCAGGCAGCCTGCGAGCCCCGTGCAGCAGTCGGGGCACCGGTGGAAGCGCCTGCCCGTCCAGAGCATCCCCCTCCCCCCCCCACACACACACACGCCGTCCTGGAGCGGCTCAGCTGCCGCAGCCGTGAGTGCAGTTCGCACACGTGACCCTGAGAGCCACACCTCCCCCGACGCCGCGGGGACACGGGAGGCCGGGGCGCCGGATGTGACGGGGCTGGTGGCGCCCCAGCCTCCCGCTACAGCCCCCCCCCCCCCCCCCGGGAGCCGGGCAGCGAGCAGGCTCCTGTCCTGAGGGACCGGCTGGCTCCCCGCAGCGGCCGGGGCTCCTCAGCCAGCGCAGACGCCCCTCTCCTCTAAGCGCGCCGTCGGATTCGCCAGGGGGTTCACGGAGCGGGTTCTGGGAGCAGTCGCTGTGCCGATGGGCAAGTGGCCGGGGCTCTGTGGGCACGTGGCACCGGCACATCCTCCCGCCTGCCGCAGCCAACGCCAGCAGCACCCCTACCCAGAGCCCGCCCCTCGCGTGGCCGAGGAAACGTCCGAGCGCGTGTCCCCGTGTCTTCAGCGCGTGCACTTGGTGTCATCGTAACCCACTCAGCCCCCCGACCTTCTCCGTGTCCGAGGGAAGGCTGGGGTTTGCTGACGCTTCATATTATAAACCCCAGTTTATTATCAAAGGTCCTGTTTCCGACCCAGTGTCTCCTTTCTAAAACGTCTGTGTTCTTTAGAGACGGGAAATGAATAGATTCTCATAAAGTAACAGCATTATAAGTGATTTTAAAATCATTCATCTGGCCTGGCTGGTCTGGCTCAGTGGATAGAGTGTCAGCCTGTGGACTGAAGGGTCCCAGGTTCGATTCCAGTCAAAGGCACAGGCCCAGGTTGTGGGCTCAATCCCCAGTGTGGGGTGTGCACGAGGCAGCCGATCAGTGATTCTCTCTCATCATTGATGTTTCTTTCTCTCACTCTTCCTTCCTCTCTGAAATAAAGAAATATATATTAAAAAAATATTCATCTGAACGTTTTGTGTGCTTTATTTCTATGTAATGTATTTTTTAAAATTTATTTTTCAATTATAGTTGACATACAGTGTTCCACAGTTCCAGGTGTACTGCATGGTGGTTAGACTCTTAGGTAATTGCGAAGCGATCGCTCTGGTAAGTCCAGCACGCCCCCCCCCCCCCCCCCCGCCCCAATCACTCACCGTGTTCCCTGCTGCACTTCACATCCCGCCACTGGTCTCCTCGCCACAATTTGTACTTTTTAATCCCTTCCCCTTTGCACTCACCCCCCAGTTCCCTCCCATCTAGTTCTCTGTATCTGAGTTTGTGTGTTTTGTTCGTTTATGTCACTTTACATCCCACGTGTGAGCGATACCATACAGTGTTGGTCTTTCCCCGTCTGACTAATCCCACTTCGCACAGTGCCCTCCAGTCCCTCCCTGTTGTCACCGGCGGCAAGATTCCGGCTTTCTCCCGGGGCGTGATGTCCGTCGTGTTCATGCGCCCCGGCTGTTTTATCCACGCGTCTGTCTGCCCACGGACACCCAGGCTTCCGTATCGTGGCTGCTGTGAATTTCGCTGCCGTGAACGTGGGGGAGTGTCTATCTTTTCAAAGGAGTGTTTCGGTTTCCTTCAGACATATTCCCAGCAGTGGAATTGCTAGGTCACACGGCAGTTCTATTTTTAACTTTCTGAGGAATCTCCATACTGTTTCCCACGGTGGATGCACCATCTGCACCCCCCCAGCAGCCACGGGGCCCCTGGCCCCCACGTCCTCGCCCGCACTGCGTGTGGCTCACTGGCGGCTGCCGTCCCACAGGCGGGAGGTGGTGTTGCGTGTGGTTTTGATTGGAGTCTCCCTGACGGCTGGAGACTGGGAGCATCTTTCCATGCGTCCGTTGGCCGTCGGTGTGTCCTCTTGGGAGAAGTGTCTATTCAGGTCCTCTGCCCCTTTTGAATGGCCTTGTTTGGGTTTGTTTTTTGTTTTAATGTTGAGCTGTGCAGAGTTCTGGGTACATCTGGGTATTGAGCCATTGTCAGGTGGACCATTTGCGAATATCTCCTCCCACTCAGTACGCTGCCTTTTGTTTCGTTGATGGTTTTCTTTGTGATGCGGAAGCTTTTTAATTTGACGTAGCCTCCTTTGTGTGTTTTCCTTTGTTGTCTGTGCCCATGTAAAATGTGGTTTGTCGTACGTGGCCCTTGTTATGTTGCAGTGTGTCCCCTCTACCCCCACTTTGCTGAGAGCTTTGATCAGAATGGACGGCGGTTTCGCCACATGCTTTCTCCGAATCTAGGGATGGGATCCTAGAATGCTTACCCTTCATTTTATTCACGCGGTGTATCACGTTCATGGATTTCTGAATATCGAACCAGCCTTGTACCTCGAGGATAAACCCCACTCGATCCCGGCGTATTATCCTTTGAATGTGTTGCTGGGTTTGGTTGGCTGATATTTCGTGGAGGGTTTTGCCTCTGTGTTCGTCAGGGACGCGGCATGCAGCTGTATTGTGTTGTGGTCTCTATCTGGCTGGGGAATCGGGGTGAGGTGTCCCCTCCTCTTCAGTGTTTTGGGATGCGTTTGAGGATAGTGTTCCTCGAATGTTTGGTAGAATTCACCCGTGAAGACATCTGCTTTGCTGTTGTTGTTTTTTTATTACCGATTTGGTCTGTTCAGGTTCTGTTTCTTCTTGAGTCCGTCTTGGAAGATTGTATGTTTATTTCTAGGAATTGATCCATTTGTTCAGGTTGTCCAGTTTGTGGGCACATAGCTGTTTGTAATATTTTCTTATAATCCTTTGTATTTCTGCCACTTCTCTTTCATTTCTGATTTTATTTTTTTTTGGGGGGGGGCTCTCTCTTTTTTCTTGATGTGTCTGGCTAAAGATTTATCAATTTTGTCTATCTTTCCATAGAACCAGCTCTTGGTTTTATTGACCTTTTTTATTTCTTATCATTTATTGTACTTATACAGGATCTTTGTATTTCGGTCTTTGCACTAGCTTTAATTGCTTGATTCCCTACTCTTACCAAGTGTCTGCCTTTGTCAGTGAGGTTTTTCCCCGTTCCTATATTTTCTTATTCATATATTTTGATCTTTTTTTTTTTCTACCTAAACCAGCTCCTTTCACACTTTTTGTAATGCCTGTTGGTGGTGACGAACACCTTTAGCTTTTTCTCATCTCAGAAACGCTCTCCCTTTCAATTCTCAATTATGACCTCGCCGGGTAACCCCGCTGTAGGTCCTGGCTGCTGATCCCTGGGAAGGCCACACGCCAGTCCCTCCTGGCTGCGAGGTTCCCGCTGAGAAACCAGCTGACAGGCGTGTGGGCGCTCCCTCGTAGGCAACTGACAGCTTGCTTTTGCTCCTCCTCACGGTTCTCTGTCTTCAGCCTTCGGCGTTTTAAATACGCTGGGTCTTGGTGTGGCCTCTTTGGTTTCCTCTTGTTTGGGACTCTGTGCTTCCTGGACTTGTAAGTCTATTTCCTTTGCCAGGTTAGGGAAGTTTTCAGTCTATGTCCCAGAGGTCCCTTAAATTATCCTCTTTTTAAAATATATTTTTATTGATTTCAGAGAGGAAGGGAGAGGGAGAGAGATAGAAACATCAATGATGAGAGAGAATCATGGATCGGCTGCCTCCTGCACACCCCCTACTGAGGATTGAGCTGGCAACCCGGGCACGTGTCATAGACGCAAACCCGGGACCAAACCCAGGACCCTTTGGTCCGCAGGCTGACGCTCTATCCACTCAGCCAACCCGGCCAGGGCAAACTATCCTCTTTTTAAAATATTCTCTTTTCCTTTGCTGCTCTGATTGCGTGTCAGCTGCTACCCCGTCTTCTGGGTCACTAATTCTATCCTCTGCTTCAGCTGATCTGCTGTTGATTCCCTCTAGTGTATTCTTCATCTCAGCTACTGCATTTTTCAGTGCTGGTTGGTTCTTTTTAATAGTTCCTATCTCTTTGTTGAAATTCTCAGCATTCATTCATTCCTCTCCCGCGTTCACCGAGGAGCCCTATAACCAGCGTTTTGAATCTTAGCAGGCCGGTTGCTTGTCTCCATCTTGTTTAGTTCCTTTCTTGAGGTTTTGCCCTGTCCTCTCATTTGGGACATGCTCTACTCTCCTTTGGATGGACTCTCCATGATTCAGGTGGGTGTGCTATTGTCTCTCAGTCTTAAAAGTGTCCTGTGGGCCCAGCGGAGCACCCCCTTAGCCACCTGGGCCGGTTCTCCAGGGGTGTCCTGGTGTGGTGGCACGTGCCCTCCTGCTGGAGTTGGGCTTCGCTGCTGCAGGCACCTTGGCGGGCGGGCTCGCCCGGGCTGACTGGCTGCGCCGGCTGCCGCTGTGTGGGGCTCGCCACCCTCCCTCCGAGGGAGCCTGCTGCGGGAGCTTCTGCAAGAGGCTCGGGGTGCGAGAGGGATGGGGCGGCTCAGGGAATCATCAGGGTTGGCAAAGGGTGGCCGCCCGGCTAAGGGAGAGCACGGGTTTGTGCGCCTGCACGGGGCAGCGGGGAGGAGAGCGGCACGGGGCCTGCGCTTCGTCCTGGGGGGATTCCCGGCCCTCGTCGAGCCCTCACCCTGGGCTTGGTCACTCGCGCTCCCCACCTGAGAGCTCCCAGCCAGGGTGGGCCTCCTCTTCCCGGCATTGGTGTCCCGTCTGGGAGCCCTGCGTGGGCTGGGACCCCTGCTTCTCGGGAAGGGGAGGGCCCTGCAGCCGAGACACGGCTGTCACGTGGGGAGGGCCCGCCCCTCCGGGGTCTCCTGGCCTCTTTGTACCCGAGCTCCGGGCGTTCTGCTCAGCTGGTCTCCCAGGGGCTCGGTGGCAGCGGCTCTGTCGTTTGTTGTCAGTTGGAGGTGGTCGTGGGAGGAGGGGAGCTGTGTATCTGCTGCGTCACCTGACTGCACCCCGACAATGCCCCTTAACACTGATTCACCAAGAGCAGGAGAGTCAGTCCACCCCACCTCCACCCACGCTCCGAGGACAGGTGACCCGGAGCCGGATGGGAGGCACATTGGACAGCTGAGTCACACAGAGCAGTTTGTCCTGGCTGTGGGTCCCCATGTGCAAGGGCAGGGCCCCATCCATCCTGCCGGCCCCCCGTCCTGCCGCCCCCCCGTCCCAAGCAGTGCGCGCTGTGGGGAGGGCTGAGGAGAGAGATGTCAAGGCAGCGATGGACCGCAGACCCTGGGAATGAGTCGTCCTGAACAATCAGCTGCTGGCTCTTGTGAATGTTCAAAAAAAATATTTATTTATAAAAAATACACTGGGGTAAGTTTATGCTGAGAAACGCAGCAATAAATACAGTGGAGACAGAGCGAGTCTACACCGCTACGTTGGCACAACAGGACGGGCACGCGCCAGCCAGGCCCACGCTCGGCGGCCACGGCGCCTGCCTCGGAGCCAGACGCCCGGGCGGGGGGGCGCGACCGGGCCATCACCAGAGCGCGGCCGCCCCGCATTCCCATCCGCGACCAACACGGCGGGCTTCGGTCTGCGAGCGGCTAACGGGCGGCGGTGTGGGTGTGGCTGGCGGGCGCCTGAGCTCTAAGCACGGGTTTAGTCTTCCGGGGGGAGCCAGACGCTAACTGTAGGGAAAAGCCTCCTATTGCTTGGAACAGTTCCGTAAAGATTGTGAGGATGCGAGATCTGTCAGAGGAGCCCGCCCGCCCCGCCTTCCGCTCCCGTGCGCTGTGGGCCGGCCTGCCCCGGCTGAGAGGCGGCGGCGGGCGGAGGAGGAGGAGGAGGTGGGCGTGCTCTCCTGCGGGCACAGGAAGCGCACTAGGGGTTCGGGGCAGAGAGGCGTCACTCAAGGCCAGCTGGGCTCCCCCCGAGTGACCGCGACGGGAGGGCGGCGCCTCCGCCCGCGCCTAGTAATCGAGGCCCGGGTCGCCGTACTGGTACTCGCGGGGGTCGTCGTCGGGGTACCCGCCGTGGTACTCGTCGGGGTACTCGGCCTGCGAGTCGCTGTCGCTGACCTCGGAGCCGTTGGTGCCCGTGCCCTGGCTGCCGTTGCGGATCACGGGCTCGGTGGGCGCGGCGCAGTACTTGGGGTCGTAGACCTGCCGCCCGAGCCCGTACACGCTCATGCCCTTCTGCGAGGCCACCTTGTTGGTGCCCATCTGCAGGGAGATGGTCGAGCTGTCCACGGGCTGCAGCGTGAGCTTCTGGTCGTAGATGTCCCTCCGGGTGCCCGGCGCCAGCATCCCCGCCTGGGACCAAGGGCAGACGTTAGCGCGGCTCAGGGCTGCTCTCTCTCTCTCTCTCTCTCTCTCTCATTGTTATAAGTGACGGGCGGGGGCAGAAGTGACAGCAGCCGCCCGGCCGGCGGGGCTCACGGCTGAGCGTCAACCTATGAGCCAGAGGTCACGGCTCGATTCCCGGTCAGGGCACAGGCCCGGGGTGCAGGCTCGCTCCCCAGCAGGGTTCTCTCTCATCATTGATGCTTCTGCCTGCCTCTCACTCCCTCTCCCTTCCTCTCTCTGAAATCAATCAAAACACACACACACACACACACACACACACACACACACACACACGTGACTGTCGGAGGCAGTTGGCTCCTGCTGGGAAGGCCGGCCGGCCGGCGTCCTAACCGCCAACAGGAGCCGTGCCGTGCACACGCGTGGCGGCAGAAGGGGCCCGGTCACTCGTGTGCTTTCCCAGCAAAACCTGCTCCTGGAAGGAACCTACTGCCCGAGCCCCACCCCGCAGCGGCCGCTCTGCGCTGGCTCCAGCCGGGCGGCGGGCGCGGCCCTTACCTGGCTGGCCCCTTTGTTGGTGCCCATCTGCAGGCTGATGGTGGTCTGGTCAAAGGGCTTGTCCGTCTGCATCTTGGGGTCGTACAGGTGCCGCCTGGTCCCGTAGGCGGTCATGCCCGCCTGGCTGGCGCACTTATTGGTCCCCATCTTTACGTGCAAAACAAAAGCGGCATCAGTTCCCGGACGCCGCAGCCTTCACGGCGCCCAGTCTCCTCCGCCCCCTCTGAAGGGCGCGTTTAAAGGAAGGATTTCAAACAACCCACTGGCTGTAAAGGCCTCATCGTTAACCGCATGGAAACCCGCAACAGGAAGGACGGACGGACGGACAGACGGACGCCAAGGTGCCACAGAGGCTGGAGGATGAGAAATCAGCTCCCTCCGCCTCCTCCCTCCCCACAGGCAGGGGCTGCCTCCGGAGGGAGGGGCAGAGGCAGGCACTGGCCGCAGCATGCTCTCCGCCCGGGGTGTGTTTTGTGTAAAATGCGGCAGCAGACGCCAGGGGTCCTCTCTGCAGCTGAACAAGCGCAGCTTCAACCTTCCTCCAAACGGCCCCTGTTCACGGGGCAAGAGCCGCAGGGCAGTCCCGCAACCCCACGTCCACGGGCAGCGCCCGGAGGGCACCGCGGGGGCGCGCTCGGCCACGGTCAGAGCAGCAGGAACGAGCGTCCCCCCCTCCCCTCCCGCCCAGGGCCCGTGGCCTCGGGACGAGTCAGCCGGGATGGCTGTTTCTGCACTGGGTCCTTTCTCCTTAAAAAGCCTGATCGAAGGAAACGTTTTTACTGACAGGAAAGCCTGCTCGTTGGGACAGACACACAGGAGCGAGAGCAGAGGAGGGGTGGTCACACTCCTCCCCTCGGGGTCTGCGCAGGCACGGGCACCCTCCCGGCGCCCCAGCGCGTGGCGTCTGACCCACAGGCAGGAGACACCCGGACGCACGTGCCTCTCCTGAGTGAAAAGCGGTGAACGGACCGGACACGGTCTCCTTCGTCTCCGACGCCCGTCGTGTGAACATGACCGCCCTCCGCCCATGGAGCCGCCAGCGCGTAACCGACCGACTCCTACAGCCACGGCCCACCTCCCACGGGCCCCGTCTGCAGAGGGATGTGTGGCAGCGTGCGGGGCGAAGCCCGCCCCCCGCCGAGCCGGTGCCCCCGAGACACCCTCCCGGGCCCCGAGGAAGGGAAGGGAGACACCCGGGCTGGGAGTTCGGTAGGCTGCCTCGCGGGCCCGTGGGCCTCGGGGTTTATGGGGTGCGTCCCCCCAGAGGAGCAGTGCGGGCGCGAAGAGTCACCGCCCGCGGCCAACGCCCTTGGCCGGATGACGTGCGGGGTCTCCTCAGGCTTCACAGCATGGACGCGGACTGTAACCGCCCCCCCCTCCCCCGCCCCCCAGCCTGCACACGGTCTGTCTGTCCCCGCGATGGCGCCGCCTCGCCGGTGGGAGCACGTGCAGCTGGACGGAGGAGCCCCCTCACCTGCAGCCCCCCCTCACCTGCAGCCCCCCTCACCTGCAGCCCCCCCTCACCTGCAGCCCCCCCTCACCTGCAGCCCCCCTCACCTGCAGCCCCCCTCACCTGCAGCCCCCCTCACCTGCAGCCCCCCCTCACCTGCAGCCCCCCTCACCTGCAGTCCGATGACACTCTGGCCGGCCTTCAGCTTCCCCTCGTCGAAGCGCCGCGTCTGCTTCTCGGCGTACTTCACCCCGATGTCGATGGTGGTGTGGAAGCCTTTGGTTTTGGCCTGGACGGAAGCGCAGCCTCAGCCCGAGCCCGCTGGCCGGCTTTGCCGAAGGCCCGCCCACAGGTGAAGGCGCCGGCGTGGCCCATGGTGCCGGGCAGCCCGGCCACGGCCATCGCGGTCCCACATGGCACCTCAGGCGTGTGAGCGTCTCATGGCGCCCAGCAGCCCCCCACAAAGCTAACGATTATGGAGGGGACAGGACCCCTGCCCGTCTGACCTCCTGGGGGGGGGGGGGGCGCGAAGACGCAGCTCGTCCCCGTTCCCCGCGGCGGAACCTGCACGACGGACCACGGACCACGGCGGACGTACCAGGCCGGCCAGCGCCACCAGCGTCGTCTGCACCTGGGTCATGTTCCCGTTCTCAAACAGGTCGTTGGCTTCGAAGATGTCGTGCGGCTTCATGCCGTACGCCTGGATGGCTTTGATGAAGTTGCCGATGTTCTCCAACTGGAAGGAAAGAGGCACCGGCCACCTAGACCCCTGCGTCCTTGTGGCAGCTGCTCGGCGAGGCTCTGCCCACCCCCCCCCCCCCCGCCGCCCCCCTCCCCCTCCCCCTCCCCCCGCACGGCACGGCTCCTCCGGGGGGGCGAGGGGAAGGAGAGCCCTTCGCCGTGGGAAACGTGCTGGTCTTTTCCGGGGACCCGGCCGCACCCCGGGCGTGCCCCGACCCGGAATGGAACCCTGGCCTCCTGGCTCACAGGTCGGCGCTCAGCCACGGAGCCCGCCGGCCGGGCCTTTTCAGGATTTTTAAAGGGTGATTTCTTTCAGTTTCTCAAAAACATGATCTTCCTCACGGGCTTTTAAGAATTCTGTGTCCGTGTTTTCCAGGCTGAAGTTCTCCTTGTCAAAAGGTACATAACCCGTCACGTTTTGGTTTTAACTTGCGTATAAACTTGTGGTTTTGTGGTTGCTAAATGCTTACGCTCTTCTGTATCAAAACCCGCCCTGAAGACTCAACTGTGCAGCTTTACTGAATCGCACGCATTCCTGCGTGTCACACGGACTTGGTGCCGCCGTCGCCCGATAGTCGTTAAATTCCTCGCTTTCCCCCATTTCTCCTCTGCCCTAGGCTTTCTCTGTGTAAACTTGCCAAGTCCTCTCTGAGAAGAGACAGACTAAATATAAGAAAACTTCTAGACGGAACATCTGATAATCACGGACCTCACTCTAAGGAATTACGGACGAGTCAACAACAACACGGTACAAAAGCACAACATAGCCGGGTGCACAGACTTCTGCTAAAATGTCTGTTTGGAAAACGTAATCGAGTTTCGCTGCCTAAAGAGTGACCTATGAGCCAGGGGGTCAGGGTTCAATTCCCGGTCAGGGCACAGGCCCAGGTTGTGGGCTCGATCCCCAGTGTGGGGCATGTAGAAGGCAGCCGGTCCATGATTCTCTCATCACTGATGTTTCTATTTCTCTCTCCTTCGCCCTTCCTCTCAGAAGTGAATAAATATATAAGAAAAAGGAAATTGTGGTGAAGTAGGAAACACCTACAAGTTCCCCACTGGATTTATCTTAAAAAAAGAAAAAAGAGTGATCCTGAGGGGGGCTGTTACTTGCCCTGAGGGGGTGTTACCTGCCCTGAGGGGGTGTTACCTGCCCTGAGGGGGTGCTACCTGCCCTGAGGGGGTGTTACCTGCCCTGAGGGGGTGTTACCTGCCCTGAGGGGGATGTTACCTGCCCTGAGGGGGTGTTACCTGCCATGAGGGGGATGTTACCTGCCCTGAGGGGGTGCTACCTGCCCTGAGGGGGTGTTACCTGCCATGAGGGGGATGTTACCTGCCCTGAGGGGGGTGTTACCTGCCCTGAGGGGGATGTTACCTGCCCTGAGGGGGATGTTACCTGCCCTGAGGGGGATGTTACCTGCCCTGAGGGGGATGTTACCTGCCCTGAGGGGGTGTTACCTGCCCTGAGGGGGATGTTACCTGCCCTGAGGGGGATGTTACCTGCCCTGAGGGGGTGTTACCTGCCCTGAGGGGGTGTTACCTGCGGCCAGTTCAGCGAGGACTCGTTGACCTTCTTCACGGAGCCCGGCTGGAGCTTGTTGATGAGCCTGGGGAGGAGAGGACAGCTTACCGGCTGCCCGCCCCCCCACTCCATGCAGGAAGTCCTGGCACTGGCCGAGGTCAGGCGGTGCCCTGGCGGGGCGGGAGGGCAGGGAGGTGGGGAGGTGGGTGGGGGGCCCCGGGGGCTCGGCCGGGGCAGACTCACTCGCAGAGGATGATGCCGTCCTTCAGGCCCAGCTGGAAGCTGGTGCCGATGCTCATGCCCGTCACCTCCTCGATCCAGCCGCGCAGGTCCTCCTCGGCCTGCGGGTCGTACTTGGACGCGATCTGGAACACAGGGCCGGCGTGAGCACCCGGCCCCCAGCCTCACGCCGGCTCTGCGGCCCGTCGCTCGCTCGCACCGCGCTCACCGGCCGACCCAACGCACCGCTGGCGCTTCAGGACGAGTAACCTGCCCCGGGTGAGCGGGAAAAGGGCAGCGTGTGGGGAGAAGCTGGGACCGAGGAGGGGAAACCACGCCTGACCCCACGGCGCCCCGCTCGCGACACGCAGGGAGAGACGGCCTGCAGGGAGAGACGCGGAACAGAGCCTCGGTGAGCTGCTCTTCACGGGAGACAGCGAGCGCGCCGCGTGTCCCCGATCCAGCCTCGGCCTGGAGGTTGGCCTCGCGAAGACATTTCCGATTCCAGGAGCCGGGCCGGGCCGGGCCGGGTCACGTGGGTGCCGGGGGCACCTGGACGGAGGACGGCGGTCCCGCCATCGGCAGGGCAGGAGCAGGAGGAGCCCCGCGCGCTCCGGCACACGGCGTGTTCCCACGGGCTCCTTCGAGGCGCCGTGGCTGTGGCCGGGAGGGAAGCGCTCACCCGGGGCTGCCTGCACTTGTCCCAGGGGCTGGAGGGACAGTCTCTCCGCGTGGCTGGGGGGAGGGGAGGCGGACCGGCCAGAGCCGCGGGCCAGCGCGGTGGAGCGGCCTCTCGGCGGCTGCGCTGCTTTCGAACGCAAAGCACCCAACTGCGAGTGCCCGTGTCTCAGTGAAACCGAAGGCGTGACGAAGGCTGGGTGGGTCCTGCTGGCCCCGTGGCCGAGCCAGGCCGCCGCTGAGGGGCCTCGGAGGACTGGCCTCTCCCGGCCCCTCCTGCCGCACAGGAGGCCGAGAGCAGCCGCCCGCGCTCCCATCCGGCGTGGGACCCACCGGCCCAGCAGCGAGGTGTGAGGACATTCCCCCCTCCCTCTTCCCAGCGTGGCGATGGCGTGATGCTGGAGGCCTGGGGTGCCTGTGGGGCTTCAGAGCCGAAGGACCCCGCCTGTCCAGCCCAAACGACAGAAGCATGTCTACGTGTCCTTTGTTCCAGACGTGAAAGGCTCATGGCCATCCCCAAGCCGCGAGGCGGGTACAGAGCCGACGGAGAGTCCGCGGAGGGCCAGGAGGGCGTCCCCTCTTCTCCGGGGCTCTTCTCTTCGGAGGGGCGAGCAGAGGAAAAGCAAGGCCCGGGTCAGACCTGCCCCACACGCTCTGGTGACGGGCGGGGCTCCGGGCAGCAGGGCCACAGGCCGGGAGCAGGCTCAGGAGCGCCCCCAAGCCCACGCCGGGTGAGCTAACCACGGGGAGGTGTCGCCCACGTCACGTGACCGTGGGTTTTGGCTTTTCCGCCCAAATGCTGCCAATACATTGAAAAGACGGGAGCTTCCTGCAGCCACGCCAGCAAAGTAGAATTCACAACTCAGGAATGTGTGCTCCTTCCTTACAAACAAGTTTAAAGTGAAAAGAAATTCTTCTGAGACCATCTGGGGGAGGAATCTACTTCACGAGGTCCCCTCCCCGGACGCAGCGGGTCGGAGCCAGCGAGGCAGGCAGACGGGGACACTCGCCCACCACCCACCACCCACCGGCGGCCTCTGAGGGTCGGACACGGCCCTAGAGCAAGTCCGTGTAAAAAGGAAGCTCCGGCCGGTGGAGCTCAGCCACCATTTCCACCAAAAAGCTGTAACTTCCGGACGTCGGGCGGGAAACGCCGACGTGTCCTTCCTGGCTACGCTCTAGTCGGCGTAAGCCCACCAAGCACACGCCTGGCGGCTGCAGGCTGATCACTCCCTCTCAGTATCGCTCCCTCTCCCAGTTCTTTATCGGCGTCATTTCCGTACTCTGCCTCGGGGTTTATTTCACGTGACCTTCCCTGGCGACCTTCAGAGGCCCTGCCCGGAGCGGGGCCTCCCACCTGTCGCCCCCAGGCCGACACCCCTGTACGGAGCCTGCGGGAGGCCCCCCACCTCTCAACAAGCCACCACGTGTGGCCCCTGTGGGAGGGCCCCTGAAAGCGAGAGACGAAGATGAAGTGGGTGTGGGAAGGTGTGTGCCCGAAAGAATGAAGTCAGGTGTCGGCAACAGCGGGAGGCCAGGGAGACGGGGACTGGCCACCACCCCCCCCCCTTCCTCCCCCCTCGCTGCCTGGAGACCTGGAACAGGATGAGGGTCAGGCTTAGCATCCTCCCCACCTGGGACCCGCCCCCTGGAGCCCCTGCAGACGCACACGTGTCCAAGGGGGTGCCACCGGCCAGGTCACATGCCTTGAAGTCAGACGTCAAACACTCGGACGTGTGACCTAAGGCAGTAACCCAACCCGCCCCGTGCTCCCAGGGGTCCCCTCCTCCCGGGCCGCCGGGCAGGCTGCCGGGGATTTGACTGTTTTAAGCTGGTTATTTTTAAGAAACAAAAGACTAAAAAAAAAATGAAACAAAAACCCCCAAACCCCCACAAAAACCTCAGCCTCTGGCCTCCCCCACAGAAGGCTACTGCGGTTAACGGCCAGGGGCCAGGGCGGGGGCAGGGAGGCCGGTGTGAGCAAAGTCCACCGCCACGGGCGGCCCAGAGACACTCATTTACCCAGCAGCTGCTTCGCCGTCTCCCCGTGACCTGCCTGCCTCCCCTTCGAAGCCCCGAGCCCCACCCCCGTGTCCTCAGCTCACGGGGGCACCTGAGCCTCCAGGGCCGACTGTCCCGGGGCCCGTGCTCTGGGGGCAGCCTGTACGCAGACGCCAGACGCCTGGTCTCTCTCTCCTGCCAACCCGTCTCCTGCTCACCTGGTTACCGGCTCCGCCAGGACTCGGAGGAGGGGAGTGACCGTCTCACCCACGGGGCATCGGTCCTGACTGCCCGTCCTCGGACCCGCCAGGCACCACTTCCTCCCTCCAAACAGGGGCCGATGGACACCAAGCCCCGTGGCCGGCGCACAGTCACCGTGAAAGCAAAGACGCCGTTAAACAGCTCGAGGTCGGGACCCAGGCCTCAGCGACCCAGACGGTGTCACTGACGCCGGACAGGGCAACGCGGCCCTCGGGGCCGGCCCTCCGCGCGGCGGCGATCAGAAGAGCTGACGGTGGACTGAAGCTCACGCTGACTCAGGGAGGGAGCGGGCGGTTATTCCCCAAGAACCAGAGGGTAACGACGAACGGGTCCGTGTACTGCACAGCTCGTGGGTGTGCGGGGCCTTGGCAAACGCGGGAACCCGAGGGACCCCACTCCGTCCTCACCCCCACCAGCCAGGGCCGGCTGCAGGCTCAGAGCCCCCTGGGCCAGGCGAGTGGACTCCCGGGAGGTGTGGACCCCTGGGGGCCGGGCCTGCACCCCCCGAGCCCGCACAGAGCCCATCCCTGGGACCTGCCCGTGTCCTCCTGAGGGCGGGGTGGGCTTTATCCGTCCTCCAGCCCCAGAGCCCACGCCTGGTGCCAGTGGGCACCCAGTAAGTGATTGTCCCTGCGCCGGTGGGGAGACCAGACCAGGAAAATGCCGGGACGTAGAGCGTCCCTGGTCACGCGGCGCCTGCACCCGATGCCTGTGCGCTGGGCAGCCATCTCCTTCATCTCCCATCTAGTAATCTCAGAGGGAGCCGGGAGGGATTTGTTTGGCTTCTGATAAAGGGCCTTCTGTCCCCAGCGCTCCGCGAGGCCCGCGGAGAAACCCTAGCCGCCGCCGGGAGGGACACCACGCCCGCTGGGCCCGGACGTCAGCCAGGAGCGCCTGGACTCCGATCCCATCTGCTCTGGTCGCTGACGATTCATTGGGAAGCCCTCGGAGGAGGTAAAAGTGGGGCAGTTCAGAAGAAAATCCGGATTCCGAAAGATCCCGGCTTAATAAACAAATCATTCCAGGTGCACGCACACTCTGTCTGCCCCAGGGCTCCAGGGCAACTGAGGGGTCACGCGCCCTCGGGAGCCAGAGAAGCCAGGGCTGCCTGGGTCTGTGCGATTCTTTATAAAACATTACTTTAAAAATGTATATTTGTATTGGTTTCAGAGAGGAAGGGAGAGGGAGAGAGAGAGAGGGAGAAACATCAGTGATGAGAGAGAATCATGGATCGCTGGCCTCCTGCACGCCCCCCCCCCCCCGCTGGGGATCGAGCCCGCAATGACCGGGAATCGAACTGTGACCTCCTGGTTGGTAGGTGGACGCTCACCCTGAGCCAGGCCGGCGGGCATCTTGTTTGACTGCAATAGCCCCAGGGGCAGCCTAGGAGGGTCCTGAGGACGCGCTGTCAGCCCCTAGGCCGCTGTCACCACCCCCGCCCCGCTACAGATGGGAGCGTGGACGTGTCTCCTCTGGCCCGCCTGTGCCTCGGAGGGGGTCTGAGCCACGGCCCCCCTCTCCTGCCAGCTTGTCTCTGGAACCTCCTCCCTCGGCAGGCTGCCCCTCCCCTGACCCCGCCCCCCAGCACCTTCCCTGCACCTGGCCCAGCGGGCACCCCGTGTCTGAACAAGGGCACCTTTGATGGACCCTGCGGGGCTCAGACACTGTCCCATTCTCTCCGCCTGAGACAAGCATCGCCACTTGCTCCTTCCTGCCTCCCTCCCGGAAGGTGCGCCTGGAGACACTGCTGGGCGGTCCCGGGCGACCCGGACCCCATGGCGGGGGAGGCAGGGGGCGTCCAGGCCTCCCCTCGGCGGGTCTGCACAGGGACCGGCCCGGGGCGGCCCCCACCTCTCCCCCGAGCACCGGCCTCACGTCCCGTGTAGGAGCCGGGGCCCCGGATCCCTCCCTGCCCGTCACAGGGCCTCACAGGGCCTCGGGCTGCGGGGACAGGACTGCGGGGCCTGGACCTCGAGGCTCAGCAGCGCCAGCCCCGTGCTCGCTCCGGCCGCTCCTGTCCAGCCCCCGGAGGGTCTCCCCCTTCAAACACGTCTTAAGCCCGCCCTGCTCAGGGCTCCGCCGCCTGCTCTCTATTCGCAGGGGCTTTAGCCGATCAGTAACGATCAGTGATCAGTATCGATCAGTGATCAGTAACGAGGCCGCCCGGAGCCACTGCGGAGTCCGGGCAGCCAGCGTCCAGCGTCCAGGCCCGCGGGTCGCGCGGGGGCCTCCGACCAAGAAGCTCCGCCCCCTCCCCCCCACCCGCCGGGCTTTAGAAGGTGCTGGAAGGTGGCAGAACCCACTGACGGGGGAAGAACGTTTCAGAACCGAGCCCGAGAGAACAGGACCAAAGCCTGGCCGGGTGGGGCGGGGTGCGCGGGCGCATGCAGCGCACAGGCCTCTGCACACAGGAGCAGGCGGAGGCCGGTCCTCAGCAGGCAGGGCAGGGGGCGCCCTGGGGGGGGGGGGAGGCTGTGAGCAGGGGGCGCCCTGTGTGTGTGTGTGTGGCTGTGGGCAGGGGATGCCCTGTGTGTGTGGGGGGGTGGCCTGTGGGCAGGGGGCGCCCTGGGGGGGTCCCAGCTCAGCAGGTGGCTCGGTCAGCGTCTGACGGGCTCACACGGGGTCCCCACACCCGGTTAGCAGCGGGGCGGCGGGGGCGGGTCCTGCACCCAAAGCGGAGCCACGTGTGACCGCCGAGGCCGCGCACACAGATGGATTAGCCTCCGCTGCCTCCCCTTCACGTCAGCATGGCCGCCGGGGCCGGACCCGCAGGAGAGATGCCCCCGCACGAGGGAAACGCGGGTTAGCTCTGCTCAGGACCTGCTTCCCCGGCTGGCGGGGCCCGGGGGCCGGGGACCGGGCGGAGGGCCAGGGGGGCGCATCCCTCCGCGAGGGCGAGGACAGCGCAGGGGCCGGCCGGGTGCCAGGTCAGCGGAGCCCACAGACACGCCCGTGTCTCCCCACGGCCCGGGAAGGCAGGTGAGACACAGTTACTGGGCCAGAGTCAGAGCCAGAACAGAGGTTCCGGCCCAGACGGCCTCCCCGGTCCATCCTTCGCACCAGGCTCACCCTTCTCACCCACAACCTCCAGTCCCGGGCGGGTTTTATAAAAGGCGGAGACGTGCCTGTTTCTGTTAGGACGCCCCCCCCCCCACCCCCCACCCCCGTCCGCTCCGGCCCCACATCAGCCTTGACCAGCCCTGGGGTTCCCACATGCGCCCTGGCTGACCGCGCAGAGGGGGGGAAGGTGTCAGCGCCCCGGCTTCTCCAGGGCTGAGGGGACCCAGTGCCGGCCGCGCTCTCTCTCGGCCTAAAGCCCTAAAGCCCGGAGCAGCAGGCAATGCCCCCCACCCCCACCCCCCAGGGAGGAGAAGCAGCTGCCGGCTCCCTGGGCGGAGGGGGAAGGACCGGCTGAGACCCCGAAAGCATCCAGTGGTGTGATCTGTTTTGACGTCACAGGTCATGGTAATGGTGGCTCAGGACACACTGGGAAGTCACCCTCCTACCCGCCCCCCCCCCCAGCAGGGCCTCCGGGGGGGGGGGGGGCTACTGCTGGCCCCTAAGGGATCGGGCAGAGGGGCACTGTCCCCACAGGCCCCAGGTGTCAGCGCTGCAGGTGGGCCTTCCGGACACGGGGCTGACGAGGCCCCAGCACAGGCCGTTTATCGCCCGGAGACTCACAGCGTCTCCCCTGCGGAGGGATGGCCACCAGCTGTCACCACGGAGACGCTGAGCCCAGATCCCCGTCCCCTGGGGCAGGGCTGTGCTTCTTCACACCCGTTAGCTCCTCCCGGAGCGCCTCCTCCCTCTGCTCCCCAGCACCCATCCCCCCAAGAAAGGGCCCCGTGTCATTTGCTAAGACTGTCCCGCCGCCTCGGCCACACAGGAACCCCCGGACCGACGCCCCGTTCCCGCCACGTGTCAGGAAAGGCTGCTTCCTCCCGGCTGCTCCCCGCCCCGCAGGGCTCAGGGTGCTCCCCGCTGCCTGCCCGCCCCGCAGGGCTGGTGATCCACCCGGGGCCTGGCTAATCCCACCGCTCCGCTCCCGGACCTGCCTGCCCAGCTGCTACACTGCCCCGTCCTGGGCTCCAGACAGGTCTCTGCGGATTGCAAGTTATTGACCCTTTTGTTGCCTTAAAGAGACACTGAGCCAGGCTGGAAGATTCCACCTTGTAGGCCGTTTTCAGACACCTTCTCGCCCATTTATTTAAAAAAGAGCAACTTTGTACTTTTACCAAGTAGCATCCTCTTGGCAAGCAAGCAGGCATCTTCCGTTTACAGATTACCCCTCGCCCTGAAGTTTTACTAATGAAAAGTACCTAAGATCAAAGACGCTCTGACTGCGTTCACAGGCCGCTGTAAAAGACCAAAGGCTTTACAGACCTGGGAACTTCAAGAGGCGGCTTACGTGTCCGGGAAATACACACCGATGGGCATTTCTCTTACTAATGGCGGCAATGCCCACATGGAGTCCTTACCACGAGCCCACATCTCAGCCTCCCGGTCAGCAGCCTGAAGCTCAGCGAGTGCACAACCTGCCCCGCGTCACACAAGGCGGAAGTGGCGGGGAGGGGACGAGGACCCCGGCGCTGGACCCCAAGGCCCATCCCGCACCCCCCCCCCTCCCCCGGGAGGCTTATGCCTTTTCCCTTCTGTTAGACGAGGTTTTCAGGAAAAAGCAAAACCCTGGCTCAGAAGTGCCCTGTGGCTGTGCAGCATGTGAAGAAAAAGCCGAGGGCTCGGAGGTGTGCGCACCCAGCAAGTCCAGGCCCGGTCCGGGCGCCCGCAGCCGGCATGCAAGGTCTCCCCCGGAGGCCCAGCAGACGAGAACACTGCATTCTGACCCCGGAACAGGTTCACGCGGAATCACACGGAATCACATGCGAAATCGCGACGTCAAGGGACGAAGGACAGGTGGGCAGCGAGAATGGAGGGAGGGGAGGGAGGAGCCAGGTGAGATGCAGTAGAATACCCCTGAGACCGCCCTCAGACACCCTCCTCAGAGTTAGTGTTCCAACTTCCTTCTTTAACCTTTAAAAAAATAATGTTTTTATTGATTTCAGAGAGGGAGGGAGAGGGAGAGGGAGAGAAACATCAATGCTGAGAGAGAATCATGGATCGGCTGCTCCTGCACCCCCCCCACCCCCCCCCCCCCACTGGGGATCAAACCCCCAACCCGGGTTCCTAGGTTGATCTCAGCCAGAGAGCCGGCGTGGCTCTTCTTTAATCCTGAGCATCACCCCTCCTGGTCTGTGGACTTTAGGTGATGACCGGCTTCGGGGCGGAGTGAGGGACGGGGCTGCCGGGAGAGGCTGGGCGCTCCGGGGACAGGCCTGGAGTCCTGACTGTGTCCGGCTTCGCAGCCTCAGCCCCCCCCCCCCCCGCACCCCCCTGCACCCCAGCAGTCAGTAGGAGAAGCTGCTTATTAGTCGCAAAGAGAAAGTCGCTGGGTGTGAACCCCAAGAAAGGCCAGCCCCTGCAAGGACGGCCCGGTCAGCCCCGTTCACAACGCAGGGGGTTCGGGCTGGCCCCCGCCGCCAGGAGCCAGAACACTGCTCCCCAGGCCCGGCGGCCCCGGGTGGACCCACCCCTGAACCCGTAGACTGTGCGGTTTCCAGGGGGCGGGGAGGGATCCGTCAGGCCGAGCCGCTCACTTTTCTCTTTAAAAAAAAAGTCCAGGAAACTTTCCCCTGAGGCGCCGCACACGAACCCGCACCGGCCCTGCGGGTCCGGGTGGGAGGGGGGCTGGCGGGCCCCGGCGAGGCTGTCCCGGCGGAATCAGCCCGGATGCGGGACTGGCGGGGCGAGCCGGCCCGGCCCCGCGGGTTCCGCCAGGGGCTGCTCGCGGGGGAGACGCCCCGGCCCCGCGCCGGGCGCACCGCTCCGCCGGCCGGGGACTCGCGCGGCCGCCCCGACGCCGGCTCCCGGGGGCGCGCCCCACGCCCCGCGGCGGCTCCGGGGCTCCGGCCAGCGCGGCGGCCAGACAATGAGCCGTCTGTGCGCAGCGCCGCGCCGATTGGCTGCCGCCGGGGCCTGATGTCACGGGCCAGGAATGCGGGCGGGAGGCAGGAAGGAGAGGATTTGGGGAGGGGGCCCCTCACCCGCTCCCAGGCCCGCAGTCCGGGGCCGGCCGGCGCCTTCTCCCGCGGGCGCCCCACAGCCCGGTCGCCGCGCACGGCACCCCGCCGGCCCCGCCCGCCCCGAACAAAAGCAGCCGCGGAGCACCCCGATACCGTTACAGCCCCCGGGACACAAACTTCTCAGTTTCCATTACAAAAAAAAAAAAGCACAAAAGCCCTCAAGTCCCCGCAGATGGCAGCCCAGAGCGGCGCGCGGCTTTGTCCCGGTTCCCGCAGCTTCGCCCGCGGCGCCGAGGAGAAAGCGCAGGGGCCCGGGGTGCGCTCCTCCGGCGCCGGCCGTCCGGGGCGGGGGTGGTGGGGGGGGGCTCGGCGGACCCTCCCCAGGAACAAAGGGGTCCGGCGGCCACGCACCCGCCGAACTGCCCGCGGCTGCGCTCAGCCCGGGGGGGGGGGCGCCCGGGGCGCACGGCGGGGGCTGTTCCCGGTCCCGGCCGCGCGGACCGGCCCCACCTCGGGGCGGATGGCCGCGCGGGGTGCACCCCGGCCCGGAGGGAGGGTCCTGCAGCCGCGGCCCGGCCCGGGGACCCGGACCCGCCCGCCGATCGTCCGGCCGCGACGCGGGAACAAAGCCCGGAGGCGCCCGGGGCGGGAGGGGGCGCGGCCATCCCGCCGCTCGACGTCCCGCTCCGCGAAGCCCGGGCGCGGGGCACCGCCCGCCCGGGGACCCCACCCGGCCGGGCCCCCGCGCACCTTGTTCTTGACCTCGGCCGAGAGCCCGTAGGACGGGCCCTTGTTGAAGTGGGTCATGGCGGGCCTGGCTCGCGGTCTGGCTCTGGCTCGCGCTCCGGGCCCGGGGTGGCCGCCGCGCACACGCTCCGAGCTCGCTCCCTGGGCGGCGCGATCCGACTGGTCCCCGGAGCCTCGGTCCGCCCGCAGCCCCGCACGCCAGGCCCCCGCCCCCGCCGGCCTGAGGGCTGGGCCGCCGCCCGCCGACCAATGAGGCCGCCGCGCCCGCCCCGCCGGCGAGGGGCGGCGCTGCTCCCCCGGCCCGGCCCCCGCCCCCGCCCCCGCCCCGCTCACGCCACCGCGGCCCGCGGGCGCCCCTCCTCCGGGCGCGGAGAGCGGGGCGGGGGCCGGGCCGGGCCGGAGCGACCGGGGCTGCCGAGCCTGGAATTCCAGTCCCGCGCCGGGCAGCGCCGCCCCAGGGCCCGCTCCAGGCCCGCGGAGCGAGGACCCGCACCCGCGGCAGGACACCCCGGAGCAGCCCCGGCGCCGAGCAAGGCCCCTCCACACCTGCCCGCCGTCCCGCCCACACCTGTGGGTCTAACCACCCGCCGACGCCCGGGAAGGTCGGGGCCGGGCACAGCCCGGGGCGGGGCGCGCCCTTTTCCGGTCGCATCGGTCGGGATGGAGGAGACCAGACGGGGGCGGGGGGACCCTTGCTGGAAGCCCGGAGGCCCCAGGCAGCGCCGCGCACGGAGACGGGGCCCTTTAACCGGGCCAGCCCCACCCCACGGCCCGGTTCCCCCGCCCGTCTTCCCTCTGATCTGGAACGGACCAGAACCCCGTTTTCCCCGGGGCGCCGGGCACTGCAGTGCACCCCAACACCCATGTATTCCGTCCCCGAGCCACTCGTGTCCCTCAAGCGGGTGAGGGAGCTGAGTCCGGACCTAAGATCCGGGCGCCGGGGCGCCGTCGCCAAAGCTGCGCCTCCCGCCCCCGCCGCGCGCACACCTGGGGCCCGTCAGTCCCGGGTCCCGGTGTGAGTCCTGCGGGCAGCGCAGCAGCTCCCGGGCCGGACGCGCCCACGGAGCCAGGTGAGGCCAGAGGAGCCACGCGGGACCGCACCGCGCGAGGCAGCTTTACCGGAAACCGTGAGCCGCGGCGGGAGGACGGCGAGCGCCCGGGGAGGAGGGTGCTCGGCCAGGAGCTCAGCGCCCTTAGTCCTTGGTCCCGCGTGCAGGCGGCCTGTGCGGGGTGTTGGCCGCCTCACCCCTGCGTGGGGGGACCCACCCGGGCTGTGGGGGCAGCGAGCGGAGGAGCTTCCGGCCTCTCGCCTGGTCCACCTGGAAGCCCTGCTCCCGCCTCGCCGGGACTCAACCTACTCACAGGCCATCCCTGTAGAAGGTTCCAGCTGTCTTCCGTCTCCTCCTGAAAAACCACGGACAGAGCGGGAGTCTGGTTTCGCGGGGGTCATTGTGCGGTGGGTCCAGAGCCTCGATTTCGGATGATGAACAAGTTCTGGAAAGATAGTGGGGCCGACCTAGCACCGTGGTCGGCAAACGGCGGCTCGCGAGCCACATGCGGCTCTTTGGCCCCTTGAGTGTGGCTCTTCCACAAAACACCTCGGCCTGGGCGAGTCTATTTTGAAGAAGTGGCGTTAGAAGAAGTTTAAGTTTAAAAAATTGGCTCTCAAAAGACATTTCAATCGTTGTACTGTTGGTATTTGGCTCTGTTGGCTAATGAGTTTGCCGACCACTGTCCCAGCACAAGGCCACCTGCTCCGTGCCACTCAGGCGGGTAGGAAGCCCTCGGCGGAGGCGGGCAGCGAGGTGGGCAGGGAGGTGGGCAGGGAGGCACCGAGGGCCTGGCTGCCGGGAGGGAACAGATGGAGGGGCCACCGGGGCGAAGGGACTGGGGAGGGAGGCCTCCTCTCCCGTCACCCCTCCTGCCTCAGTCTCCCCTTCTCATCCGCACTTTCCTTCTGCTCTTGTTCCCGGAGCCGTCCTCCATTCCTCTCTTCTCTGCTCCCACCGCTCTCTGCCTCATTCCTGCCGGAAGCAGTAGGTCTATCTACTGTCATTCAGGGTCAAAGAAGTTGCCACTGTTGAGGTTCCATGTTCAAGATAAACCGCCCGAGCCCCGCTGGCATGGCTCAGTGGGTGAGTGAGCATCAATGATTCCTGGTCATTGTGGGCTCGATCCCCAGTAGGGGGCGTGCAGGAGGCAGCCAATCAGCGATTCTCCCTCATCATTGATGTTTCTATCTCTCTCTCCCACTCCCTTCCTCTCTGATATCTGTAAAAAAAGATTATATATATATAAATATATATATATATTTAAAAAGGTAAACTGTCCTGAGAGGGTGGCTGGGAAGAGGGGAGAGGCTTCGATGGGGTTCGTGACCTTCGCAAGACGTTGACGTGACGATTTTTGCTCAACGCGCTGGGCTGGGCACCCCTTGGGAGAGGGTCCCACTGCTTCCTCCAGCTCCGGGAGAGAGGGTCCGGCAGTGTCCGGCCTCGCCGCCTGTCCCCTCGGCTGCCGGCTGCTTAGTTGTGGCTTCATAGTCGCGCGGGTCCTTGATCTGGGGAGGGCGGGGTGTGAAGGCTGCTGCTGGGGAGGGCGGGGTGTGAAGGCTGCTGGGGAGGGCGGGGTGTGAAGGCTGCTGCTGGGGAGGGCGGGGTGTGAGGCTGCTGCTGGGGAGGGCGGGGTGTGAAGGCTGCTGGGGAGGGCGGGGGGTGAAGGCTGCTGGGGAGGGCGGGGTGTGAAGGCTGCTGCTGGGGATGGCGGGGTGTGAAGGCTGCTGGGGAGGGCAGGGTGTGAAGGCTGCTGCTGGGGAGGGCGGGGTGTGAGGCTGCTGGGGAGGGCGGGGTGTGAAGGCTGCTGGGGAGGGAGGGGTGTGAAGGCTGCTGCTGGGGAGGGCGGGGTGTGAAGGCGGCTGCTGGGGAGGGTGGGGTGTGAAGGCTGCTGCTGCAGAGGGCGGGGCGACACCAGGACACACTCCAGCCGCACACTCCAACTTTGCTGCTTCCCGGGACCTCGGACACTTAACATGGTGTCACACGGTGCAGCTCAGTGCCTTTGCGGCTGGTTCCCTGTGAGATGCCAAGGCCCAGCTCCCTACAGACACGCGGTACTTTCTCGCCCGAGGAGTCATTTCCTCAGCACATGGCCCTGTCCCCACGAAGGACAGAATCTCTAGATGGTGCTGAAACGTGGCTTCCCCGCCTGTTTCTTGAACTAAACGCGCCGGCTTTTGGCAATGAAGACACATCTGGCCAACAGGCATTCCGTGCAGTAGGATCAACAGCGTCAGCACAGTGAGCGGAAAGCGGAGCCAGCGGGATTTTTCTCGTATTTCTAGTTGGGATGTAAACCCCGCGAGGGCAGGGCGTGCTCTGGGCAACATTGTATCCCCACATGCTCTGTGCAACATTGTATCCCCACATGCCCTGTGCAACATTGTATCCCCACATGCTCTGTGCAACATTGTATCCCCACATGCTCTGAGCAACATTGTATCCCCACATGCTCTGTGCAACATTGTATCCCCCACATGCTCTGAGCAACATTGTATCCCCACATGCTCTGTGCAACATTGTATCCCCACATGCTCTGTGCAACATTGTATCCCCCACATGCTCTGTGCAACATTGTATCCCCACATGCTCCGTGCAACATTGTATCCCCCACATGCTCCGTGCAACATTGTATCCCCACATGCTCTGAGCACATTGTATCCCCACACGTGGCACACAGGAGCCATTCCTAAGCCGCATCTGGCGAAGGGCGGGGAAACGCCAGGCTGAGGACAGAATGCTAAGAATGCAGGTTGGAGGGCTGCCCTTTGCCGACCTTTACGCTCGGTCACTCGGGAGCCGCTGGGCCTCGAGGCTGGGAGCACTGGCGGGCGGGACTGAGATCCCTCCGGAGGATAAGAGCCTGATTGGGCCGTCCACATGCAAAGCCTGTGTTTGGAGTTCAGCGTAAGGGTGTCCCATTATAGACCTTTCTAGACTCACGCCTGGCTTCAGCATCCGGGTTTTTTCCCTGTTTTCTTTGTGTTAATCCTCACCCAAGGATATTTTTCCATGGATTTTCTTTAGAGAGAATCAAAGGGGGGCGGCGGGGGGGGGGGAGGAAAAACATCAATGTGAGAGAGACACATCGATGGGTTGCCTCCCGCACCCGCCAGACTGGGGCTCGGGATGGAACCTGCCACCTTCTCTGAAAAGTGTTGACAGCCCATCAGGTGAAGCTTGGCTCCGGGTCTCCCGCAGGGACGCTCCCAGGGGCTCGGCCCAGGTCCCGGGGTCCTCACTGCTGAGCCGGCGGAACTCCCGCCAGAGGCCTGGCACGCTTTCTCCCTGCCTGCGCGTTTCTTTCCATGAAAAGACGCCAAAGACATTTACACTGAGGCTTGTTCCAGAAGACACGGGGCGGATGGTCACCAGATGCCGGGCGGGCACGGCCAGCACACGCCCCGTCGCTGGTGGAGGGCGAGGCGGCGCTGGTGCTCAGAACACGGGACCCACACCCCGAGCGGCGGCACCGGCTCCCGGGCCTGCGGGTTCCAATGCGCGCGTTCACGCGGCACAGGAAGCGCGGCCAGCTCTGGGAGGAATTCTGTGTTTTCCTCAGTTTCTGCCGTTTCCGCTGCTGCTGCTGTGCTGTGCTGGGGGGCAGGGCAGGGCGGGGGGGGGGGGGGCAGGGGCACAGGCGTCCGGCCGCTGCAGGGGCCTCAGCCGTGGGCACCGTGGGCGGCACTGCCCTCCACATTCCCGTCTGTGAGCTGTGCTGTCGGCACCTGAGGGCGGCGTGTCCTTGGAGAAGGCGGCGCCGCAGGGAGGCAGTGCCCTGGAGCCGGACGCTCTGTTCAGGGTGAGGCGGGACCCCTCAAATATTGACCGAGCGGCGGGAGCCCGGCCCTGCGTGAAGAAGGCAACACTGGGACCTGCCAGCGGGGCCTGGAGGGGGCGGGGGCTCAGCCAGGAGCGGCTCAGACCCTGCCGCCCCCACGGTCAGCCACGAAGAGAAGTGACACGGTGTCCGTCCTTGTTCCCGTGTGGGAGGGTGAGGTGCCCCGTGCACCCCCTGTCCCCGTGCCCACCAGCCCCAGGGCGGTCCCCACGGGGGTCCTGACTCACCTGCACCCCCCTCCCCGCGGTACAAGCAGAACCAAACCTCACACCTTCTCCCACACCAGCCACCAATACTTTGTTTCTATACGTTTTATTTTTAAAATATGTTATTGATTTGAGAGAGAGAGAGACATCGATCAGCTGCCTCCTGCACGCCCCCTACTGGGGATGGAGCCCGCAACCTGGGCCTGTGCCCTGACCGGGAGCCGAACCGTGACCTCCTGCTGCATGGGGTCGCTCACCACTGAGCAGCCCGGCCGGGCAGTTTCTATAAGATTTTGATGGACAGTTTAGGCTCCGTCTGCATGTGGCTGTTTGGACCCGGCTTGTTGGCTTGGGGTGTCCAGGCGCCCGGCTGGGCAGCTGGAGGCCTGGCGCGCTGACCCGTCCACAGGCCCAGGGCCCGGCGGCTGGGGCCGAGGGGCTCTGACCCGTCCTGCTGCCGCCTGTGGAGACGGCGCTCCCACAAAGCCCTGCTCTCCTCCTCCTCTCTGAGGAAGGAAACGTCTTCCCTTTCACTGTCAGCCCCCGCAGCCGCGGCTGCGACTCCAGGGCCCCGGGTGGGAGGGTGGCCTCCAGTCGCTCCGCCAAAAGCTTACCCAGTTCTCGTTGTGGCCACTGAATTCCCGGTCAGCCCACTGAATTCCCGGTCAGCCCCCTGAATAGACGGGGGGGGGGGGCGGTAGGGATGGGGGGGTAAGTGAGACAGAAGGTGCCCCGTCTCCTGCCAGCGCCTGGGGTCAGCCTGGCGCCCAGCGCCCGTCCTCCCGCGTGCTGCCCCGTCAGGACGGGACACGGGCCTCTGTTCAGACGCTCAGGGAGAGATGGGCCCAGCGGCTCTCACCAGGGGCTGCGGTTGGAGGAGCCAGAGCCGCGGCAAGAAGGCTCTCGTTCCGGCACCTGGGCATTTCCTTAATTATCATCAGCTGAACTCAGGGCGTAGGTCGAGTCACACCCTGGGAACATGCTTCCCCAATCATAGCAGACCAGGTGTAGGCAGGGGTGGGACTAGATATGTAAATCTAGGCCTTTAAAATAAACGCGCTGTGTGGCTTGGGCCGCGACATGCTGCCTCTCCATCAGAGAGGATGGCGGCCCACCCAGCTCCCAGGTTCATGAATCTAAAAAAAAAAAAAAAAAAGAAGGCTCTCGTTCCGGCCACTCGGCGGAGGCGCCGCTGCCTCTCCTGACATTGAGCCCAAGTGGCCACACGGGCGGCTCCACGGGAAGGGGGCAGCCCAACCACCGATGCTTGTAACCAACTCCCAGAACCTGGTGGACGGGCGCGTGGATCTGCCGTGGACTCCGTGGTCAGATTCAGGGGCGGGTCTCCCTGTCCCGGCCGAGCCTCAGGAAGGCTGCAGCCCCCGATGGACCGTGGAGTTTCTCTCCTCCCAGCCCAGCACCTGGCCAGGTCTCTTCAGGGGCCGCGGTCGGGACTGTGGTTATAAGGACCCGGCCACCAGGCCTCGCCCCGCCCGCCCACCCGCCCGCAGGGCGCAGGGTCTGGGAGCCCCAGGCCAGGGGATGGCACCACTGCTGGACGGTGAGGGGCTGCTTAGGGCGTGTCTGTTAGTCCCTCGTGGGGCACGTGGGCAGCACAGCCCCACGCGGAGCTCCTCGGGGTCCCCCTCCCGCCCGGGGTCGCCCTCCCGCCCATGCACGGCTCCCCGGGACTCCCGGCTGCGCTGAGAGGGAGCTGGCCGGCGCCCAGGCTCGAGGACAGCCGAGGCGCAGGCCCCATCTCCGGGCAGGGCGGGCTGGGGCCGCCGGGACAGGCCAGCAGCCTGAGTGAACCAGCCCGGTCACCAGGCCTCCGAGAGGCGCTGCGGCTGTTTCCACGGACGGACACGAGGTCGTGACCGGCAGGCTCGTCCCCCACGTGCAGCGCGAAGGGGTCAGAGGGGAGACGCTCTGAGACCCCACTTCACTCAGACCCTGGAGCCTTTTCACGTCTACACGCAATGGAAAGGCTTTCATTTCATCAAACAGAAACCCAGCCCGCGGCGTGGCTCCGTGGCTGAGCGTCGGCCTGTGAGCCAGGAGGTCACCGCTCCACTCCCGGGCAGGGCACAGGCCCGGGGGGCGGGCTCCATCCCCAGGAGGGGGCGTGCAGGAGGCAGCGATGACAGGAGAGATTTCAGAAGATCTTCGGGATGGCGGCCAAGTGCCCACGAAGCAAAGCTGCACAGAAAAGACACGGCTGTGCCGGAGGCTGGGGCCCCGAGCGGCGGCCCAGAAGCGGCTCCGGGCGCCTGAGGCTCCTCTGGGCCGCGCTCCCCACGGGACGAGGCCCGGAGTGGGCGGAGCAGCACCCGTCTTCGTCTTTTCTCCAAAGGAGCAGGTCAGACGCAAAGGCTCACCCGGGCCAAATTAACAAGGCTTACGTGTGCGTGGCCGCAACAAACAAAAGCTTCAGTTGTCATAGAAACGTAGGTTTATTCTGATAGAGACATGCTGAATACAAAGGGCTGAAATAAACGAGTTATCATTAACATAAATAGAACATTTTAATATAAATTAAATATATATATTTTATTGATTTTTTACAGAGAGGAAGGGAGAGGGATAGAGAGTCAGAAACATCGATGAGAGAGAAACATCAGCTGCCTCCTGCACACCCCCTACTGGGGATGTGCCCACAACCAAGGTACATGCCCTTGACCGGATCGAACCTGGGACCCTTGAGTCCGCAGGCCGACGCTCTATCCATTGAACCAAACCGGTTTCGGCTTTAATAGAAATTAATATTTTTTTGAACATTAACTTATCAGACACTGAATACTGCACAAATTAATAAGCATCTCGCAAATAAACCTATTTTTCTTGTTCTCCGAAAGTGAAATATTTCCTGTTGCGCACACCAAACAAGTCAGTCCAAGACTAATGACTGGCCATCGGCTGCTAAAATATTCACTGCTGGTATCAGTGGAGAGAAATGGTGCGCCTGCGCATAAGGCGCGTAAGGGAAATGAATGCAACACTATTACAGTAATCAGTCATTAGCGAACGTTGTAGTTCGTTATTAATAATTATGTGTAACAGGATATTTAAAAATTAAGTTATTAATTTTTTAAAAAATATATTTTTATTGACTTCACAGAGGAAGGAAGAGGGAGAGATAGAAACATCCATGATGAGAGAGAATCATTGATTGGCTGCCTCCTGCAAGTCCCCCACTGGGGGTCGAGCCCACAGCCCGGGCCTGTGCCCTTGACCAGAATCGAACCTGGGATCTTTCAGTTCGCAGGCCGATGCTCTATCCACTGAGCCAAACCGGCTGGGGCCAGTTACAAAATTTTTATTAAAACGTTATATCAGCTGGGCCGCGAGTTTGACACGCTTGCTCTACAACAAAGGCGCGGTCTCATCCCCACGTGTAAGTAGTGTTGGCTGCGTGTAACCCGGAGCAGGGCACCTCTGGTCACACGATCCGCCCCAGGTACACGGACGTGGGGTACTTCTCCTTCAGCGCGGGCCACTGCACCAGGAAGTAATCGGCGAAAGGGCGCAGGATGCGCCCGGTCAGCGACAGGTGCTCCACCCGGCAGAGGCTCTCCACGTAGACCACGGTCACGCGCTTCACGCCCAGCACGCCCAGGAGGATGGCCGCCGCGCAGATGGGCACGCAGGTCCCAGGCCCGTTACACAGCACCTTCACACAGGGAGGTGTTCAGGGAGAGCGGAGGGGAGGGGGGGGAGAGAAACATGGATGTGAGAGAGACATGGTGACTGGTTGCCTCCCGCACGCACCCCGACAGGGTGTTGACCCCACAACCCGGGCAGGTGCCCTTGACCAGAAATCGCACCCACACCCCTCGGGGGCGGGGAGGGGGGGTGGGCCTGAGGGGTCGGGGTGCTGTGGGGGGCGTGGCAGGAGGAGGGACGTTGGGGCCCACCATCGAGCGGTGACAGCAGGGGCTGCCGGAGACGACAGGACACGTCCAGCAGGGCCCACTCCAGGCTCAGCTCCCGCCGGCCGCGCGGCCTTACTGCTGCCACGGCTCAGCGTGGGCGCCGTGCGGGGCGTGGCGGGGATGTCACCCTGCCGCCCGCGCCTTCGTGGGAGACACACAAGACGAAACCGGAGCTCCCTCTTCACTCCGTCCGAGCGGCGGAGCCCCGTGTCCCGGGAAGGTCACCGCGGCGACCTCTGCTTCCTGCCCCGCTGCCGCGCGGAGGGAACGGAACCTCTGGCTTTCCTGTCCTCGGCGATGGTCAAGGTGCCTTTTCCTTCCTCCGGTCTCTGTTGTTCCCATTGTGTCTCCAGCCCTCGCCACGTCTTCAGGGAGCCCGAGTCCTGTGCCCAGTGCTCACCCTCGCTGAGCCCACGCCGAGCCCCCTTGAGCCCATGCTGAGCCCCCCTGAGCCCACGCCGAGCCCCCCCCCGAGCCCTCGCCGAGCCCTCGCCGAGCCCCCCCGAGCCCTCGCCGAGCCCTCGCCGAGCCCCCCCCCGAGCCCTCGCCGAGCCCCCCCGAGCCCTCGCCGAGCCCCCCCCGAGCCCTCGCCGAGCCCCCCCGAGCCCTCGCCGAGCCCCCCCCCGAGCCCTCGCCGAGCCCCCCCCGAGCCCTCGCCGAGCCCCCCCCCCCCCCCCCCGAGCCCTCGCCGAGCGCACGCTGACCCCCGCCCCCCGGGCCCAGGGCAGGTGCAGCCCTGGAGCCTCCCGCCCGCCCTGGGCCCAGAGGGAAGGGAAGCACCTGCCTCTGACAGGTCACGGCCACGGGCACAGACTAAGGTGGCGTTTGTATGACCGCCTCCTCCCCTGCGCTGTCCGCGCGCTGGCCATGCCACCCTCCCGCGGACGCGGAGGCCGAGAGGCGAGGGGCCTGCGGGCCACGCAGCGGAGTCCCTGCCCGGCTTCCCGGGGACGCTGTGCGCTGCCCAGGAGCACGCTGGGACGGAGGGAGCAGTCCCCCAGCCCACGGAGGGCCCCCGCACCAGCGCACGTGGCAGCGGCGACCGGCTTCCTCGCCCACGGCACACCCACCAGGTTCCCGCTGGTCAGAACCGGCCCCTGCTTTCCCGGTAACAGGAGGAGCTGTCAGTGCGGCCGCGCACCCTACAGCCCGGGAGGCTGACGGCAACGCCGGCCTAGACCAGTGGTCAGCAAACCGCGGCTCACAAGCCACATGCGGCTCGCGAGTCGCGGTTTGCCGCTCTGTTGACTGATGAGTTTGCCGACCACTGGCCTGGACCACTGCCTAGACGGCGCGTGGCTCCGGGTGGGAGCGCGGCGGCCAGGGTCCCGGGTGTGCGGGCGGGAAGGGCAGCAGCTCCGAGGCGAGGGCACGAGCTCATGGTCCCTCCCTGGGCACAGGCGCCCCGTCCCTCAACCAGGAGGGCCCCTCAGCGCGGCCGCACCCGGAGAGTTCCGTCTTCTGGCCTCCGTTCCCGTGTCTGTCTCTCTTCCCGTCTGTCTGTCTGTCTGTCTCACACACACAACCCGACTCTCATGAAGCATCTGTGTCTCCTTTGGTGCAGACGCAAGGCCGGTTCCCATTCACACGCCCATCAGTGTCGCCGCCACGTCAACAGCATCAGAGGAAAACCCCGCGACCCCATCGCTCGAGGGAGGAGCGCACGGCAGAACCCGGCGTCCCCCAGAGGAGCCGGGGGAGCGGGCCGGAGCTTCCTCCCTGGTGGCCATCTGCGAGCGCACGGCTCACGCCCCAACGGGAGACGCCAGCGCTCCCCAGCACAGGCCCCGGGGGGCGCCCTCATCGCTCTGCTCGGTGTTTCATCGGCAACTGCGAGCGCACGGCCCCAGGGCTGCTCGAGCCGCACAGACAGAGCTCGAACCCCTCCTCCCGTCCAAGTCCAAGCCCGTGTCGGACGGACAGACTCCCGGGGACGCTCCCGTGCCAGTCCCAGGGGGACACGCTGCCCAGCATGTTTTTAGCCACGAATTCTCTTTTTTATGGCATCGCCTCGAGACCGTTTTCCTTAAACAAACAGCATCGCTAACTTTCAGATTCTCCCATTAATTATGCAACTCGATGATGAAGCAGTGGTTTCGCTGACTTTCACCAACTTCTGTCACGTTGTGCTCACACTCATTCTCGGAGACCCAACCTGGCCGACCTCCGAGCCGGGCACAGCCAGGGCCCTGGATGCAAAGCCCGGGAACAGCACTCGGGAACTTGTAGGAAGAAACGTGAGACAGACGGGTCTGGTGAAACCACATCCCTGGGAGCCTGGATGGGTGCGCACCGCCTCGCCGCCGGCGCCCGCACCCCGACCGCCCGCCCAGGTCTCCCGACTTCACGATCCCCGAGAGCTGAGCGAGAGCAGCCGAGCGAGGAGCAGCTGAGAGAGGAGCAGCTGAGAGAGGAGCAGCCGAGCCAGGAGCAGCAGAGCGAGGAGCAGCTGAGAGAGGAGCAGCCGAGGGACGAGCAGCCGAGCGAGGAGCAGCTGAGCGAGGAGCAGCTGAGCGAGGAGCAGCTGAGAGAGGAGCAGCCGAGCCAGGAGCATGGCCTGAGCGAGGAGCAGCAGCAGGCCGAGCCCCGAGCTGGCATTCCCGCCCCCCCCCCCCGCCCCCCCCATCCCACGACTCGTCCGCAGGTCCCTGTGATGTCAGCAAACCCTCAGGAAAACAGCACCCGGACCTGCCCGTGGCCGTGGCCACCCTGACCGGCATGGACACCTGGCTGCAGGGAGCAGTGCCTCCTGAGGCCACAGAGCGAACCTGCTCCACGGGCTGTCGGCTGTAAACACTTCAAACTGCTTCCTCAGAGCCCGTTCGGCGTCAGCGAGCGCCATCAGGGCGGCCGGAGCGGACGCTATTTGCTAAGGAATGGGACGGGCGCCCCCCCCGCCCCCCGATTTCCTTCCTCAGGGCAAACCTGGCTGCGGCCCGGCCCACGGACTCTCTGTCCGAGGCCTTAGCCGCTGGGCGCGTGGTGCTGCCTCGCGCGTGGGCCGCACCGGTCCAGGCTCTTCCCGCTTCCTCCCGGGCCTCCGCCCCTCCAGGCGAAACACTGCCGCCGGTCCGAGAGCCACACGCGTGCTCTGCAGATGCGCCCTCGGCCTGTCACGCGGGGGCTGGGGCTGTGGCCGTCCTGCAGTGTGTGCCACGTGCCGTGGAACATGGAGTCTGCCCGCTGGCCTGCGGGTCCCGGAGGCACTGGGACCCCACCCCCTGCTCCCCGCAGAGAAGGGCCGCCTCTGCAGCTGACTGAGAAGGAGCCCGTGACCATGACCGCGCTTCAGGCTACGCCGGGGAGGCCCAGCAGGAGGCGGGCAGACCCCAGAGGACCCCCGGCCTAAACAGGACCGTCCCCCAAGGCTGGGGGGACGGGAAGGACGGACGGACGGACGATGAAGACGGCGTGGTCCCCAGAGGCTGTCAGGAAACACTGCGCTGCAACGTGTTTAGAATGAAGTAGGAAGAACGGACCGCGCGGGGCTGGGCCCTGGCTCAGGCGGGGCTGGCCTCGGGCGCAGTTCGTCTCCATGACAACTCGGCCCGGCGCCTGCTCCGGAGGGAGAAGCAGGTCACCCGAGGGCTGCCGACGGTGCTCACTCAGAACCTGCCGACGGCAGCGCCCGGCTGGACCCCAGGGCCCCGCTGGGTGGAGGTGACCGGGCGGTTGCGCAACGTGCTTTCCTCTGCCGCACCCCCCCACCTCTCGCCCTCCACAGGCACCTCACTCCACGCCCAACCCCAGCGCTCTCATCGGAGCCAGGACTGCAGGGTGAGGCCCCGGGGCTCCCATTCCACTGCCCGCCCCCCCATCCCTCCGGCGGCCAGCCTCGGGGAACCCCTCCCCCAGCTCCCTGTGCGACCCCTTCACTTCTTTCCACCCTCAGACCAAACGGGCTTGGAAAACGCCAACAAACGCCCTGGTTGATTTCAGAGGCTGAGAAAGGAGGGCCAGACCCGCACGGGTTCCGGCAGCCTCCGGCGGGCTGCCTGGGCGGCTGGGCCTTTGAACTTCAGAGCCGCTCAAAGCCTCCTTCTCTCTGACTGCGCCTCGGCCCTGCCCCCGCCCAGGGCGGCCTCCCCAGCTGCCCGCAGAGCTGACCGCAGGCCCCTGAAAGCAGCCTTGTTCCCAGCCGCCCTTCGCGCTCACCTCCCACACCTCCCACACCGCGGGAGGAAGAGGCCGCAGCTCGCAGGGGAAGCGAAAGGACGGGCAGGGGGCAGCGCCACACCGCCTCCCAGGAGACGCACGTGTGCCAGTGGGAGAGGAGAGCCTCCATCTCCAAGCTTCGGAGGGTCCTCCGCGTGGAGAAACAAAAAGCCATGGAAAGCGCGCCCTCACAGACGAACAGCCTGCCCTCGGCTCGGGCTGCGCTCAGCAGGGGCCACAGTTTGGATGGAGCGCGCCGTGTCCAGACGGAGCAGTGCGGGCGTCACCCGGGGTCAGGGCAGCGCGCAGCCCGGGCGGCAGCCGGGAACCAGGGACCTGGGACTGGCTCAGAACCGCGTCTCCCGTGGACTGACCTCTGTGGGACATGCGACACGCTCGTTCACGCAGGCTGCTGGACGGCGAGCGTGTGAGGTCGGAGGAATTCGCGGGGAGACGTGATCCTGGCGTGACCTTGGTGCGCAGGGCCGGTCACATGGGCTGAGCACGGCAAGCACATGGCCCCGGGCGGGAGCCCTCACCTGGCGCCACGGGGCGGCGGCCTCATTGTTCCCGCTGACTCGCTGGGCCTCACTCCCACCTGGTGCCCGGCTGGTGGGCACCGGTCAGCGGCCGCTCCTTCGTCGCCGAGTGTCCTCTGCTGGGGGCAGAGGTGACCCTTCTCCAGAGCATCACGCCAGCTCGGCGGAGGGCGTGCCGCCAGGGCTCTGGCTTATCACCCGGCAGTTAATCGGCGCCGTCAGTGTTCCCAGCACGTGCCAATCAACAGGCCGATAAAGCGCGATAAACTACGCAAACGGGGCAATCGGAGCCGCCGCTGGTGGCTCACCACAGAAACACCCTTTTCGGCGTGGCTCAGTGGCTGCGCGTCGACCTCTGAACCAGGAGGTCACGGTTCATTCCCGGTCAGAGCACAGGCCCGGGTTGCGGGCTCGATCCCCAGTGCGGGGCGTGCAGGAGGCAGCCGGTCCATGACTCTCTCTCACCGTTGATGTCTCCCTCCCTCTCCCTTCCTCTCGGACATCAGTGAGAATATATTTTTAAAAAGTCAGTCTCCCAGTTGCGGACAGGAACCCACTCTCCACATGGACCGGCTGCTGCGTGAACTTGGACCTTTCCCAGCTCACACTGGGAAGGAGACGTGGGAAACGGGCAAGTGACATAATGGGGGTCTTTCATGAGGCCGAGTGAGCGTGCCCAGTGAGGCCCGCACACGGGCAGAGCCCCCCCCATGCCCGCAGCATCTCACTGCCTCTCTCACTGGTGGCAGATCCAGTCGGCCTCATCCTCGTGTGCAGAGCTCTCTGCGGAGTGTTTCCTTAGCACGGCCAGGAGCCCGCCCACAGCCCGGGAGCCGGGAGCCCGCTGGCTCTGCAGGCTCTTCCGCCTGCCCCCTCCCCCCGCCCCCCAACAGGGCCGGTCCGGTGTGGGCGTGGGCGTCTTTGTTTCGGTGTGACTCACGGCCGCTGTTCATTCACTCGCCTTCAAGTCACCCCACAGGCATGCGGGAGGCGCTTTTCTAGGAAAGCCCGTGGGAAACCTCCCCCAGAGCTCGGCAGCCCGGTGCTCGCTCCGTGACGCAGCCCAGCGGCTCCTGCTCTTCTGGAACGGACCGCACCGGGTTCTCCGCGGGAGCACATTCCCAGGGAGTGTGAGGTCCGCCTGCTCACTCAGAGACCCACCCAGACCCTCCTTCTGGGGACGCGCAGACACAGCGAAGAGGCTGGGTTCTGAGGGCACAGCACTGAGCCAGGAAGCACCGAGGATTATGGGCAAGGTCGGTGGGACGATGCAGACGCGGTTTAGGAGGGCTCACGTGTCCGGTCCCCGCTGCTGTCAGCAGAGCCCTCGCCGTGGACTTCACTCCGCGGAGGGCCTGGCTGTCGCGGGAGAAGGAGGCCTCGGCCGTGGACGTCACTCCGCGGAGGGCCTGGCTGTCGGGGGGGAGAAGGAGGCCTCGGCCGTGGACGTCACTCGGGTGGGAGGGGCTGTATTCCCTGAGTGGGACTTTGTCCAGTGAAGCCAGGTGCGGCAGAACCGCTGATGGTCATGTTCAGGTTTGAAATGGTTCTTCAATCTGACTCGGCGGAAATGAAAGTGTGTCATGTTCTCGCCGTCCCCTCTGCGTTCTTTAGAGAGACCCCCCCTTTCACAGCCAGTGCCCGGTGCTCCTGAGGCTTTAGACTGCGAGGAGGCTGAGGTGACAGCCGTCCAGTCCTTCTGTGTGTTGTTCTGTTTGGGGAGCACGCCGACGGACGCTGGGGACTGTGAAGCCAGGAAGGGCTCCGGCAGGGCAGCACCGGAGCGCCCAGGTGCAGGCGGGTCAGCCCGGGACGAGCTGCTGCTGCCCAGGGCTCCACTGGCTGCAAGTCTCCCGGTGCCGAGAGGTTAGGCGATGCGTGTTCGCCGCAGACACCGGCCCTCACGTCGCCTCGTGCCTCTGAGCCCCGCGGTCACATGCTCCACGCAGCCCTTGCCGGGGACAGTGCCGTGCCTCCGGGAAGTTTCTAATATAAACCCCAAACTTCCAGCCTGAAACCTGGACACCCTTTTGCTCCCTTTCATTTTGTCTCTGAGTTTTAGAAATAAGTGAATTAAACCTCTCAAGGCAATGCTGATCCTCTCGGGCGGGGTGGGGACCGTCAGGCCCGCGGGCCACGCGGGGCCGAGAACGCGTTTGGCCAGCCCTGCGAGGCATTAGGGTGAGTTACTGACACGTCTGACAAGCAGAGCAGGCTCGTGTCCCAGCTGGGGGTTGTGATGGCCGAGCACATGGGTCAGCATCCCGCTGGCCGGGGCAGAAAAGCCTCCCACCCCGCTGTAGGCAGCTCTGAGCTGCACACACTCAACAGGTGTTTGGAGCTGGGAGGTGAACTTACTGTGAAAACTTAAAAACAGACACAAGCCACACTCGTCTGCGGCGACAGAAACCAGGAGCGGCTGCTGGCGGCCGAGACCCTTCAGGGGCTGGGAGCGGGGCTGGGAGCGTCGGTTCCTTCACCGGATGGGATCCAACTCCCCACCCGAGGCCTGTGTGTCTCACGGCTCGGAGACCAAGTTTACAACCTACACGCAGACTCTCGGACTCCCGCCCAGGGAGGGGATGGAGAGCATGGAAACCCCACGCCGGCTCAGAGCTCGTGCCCTCGGCCCAGCAGGGCTCCCGTCCCTCACGCAGCGCGGGCTCCGGCTGGATGGGGACGGGGACGGGGACGGGAATGTTCGGGAGTTGCCTCTCCTGGGATGGCTTGTCTGCTGCCCCGCGCTGCCCACTGGAGGGCGCTTCCTCCCGAGGACCACAGAGCCCGGCCTGCCCCGCCGGCGGGTGACCTGCGCACAGGCCCTCACTGCACGCCCGTGTCTGCTCCCGTGTCGTTTCCCAGGGAAACACCTGGGTGTGACCTGCTGGCTACACACCACGTTCGCTCACCGTCTCGGCAAACACGAGGCTGTGGAAGAGGCACCAGAGCCTGGCTCTCCCCTGGTGGCCGAGCCCATGGCCGGGCCCTGAGCCACAGGCGGGCAGGGGCCTGGGCTGTTAAAGACACGCGTCAGCGCCACGGACCCGGGGGAAGGGCACACGTGGAGTTCACGGCGGCTGGACACGGAGGGCCCTGCCTGCGATTTCCACGCAGGGCCCCGGCGGTCCGTGTCCGCACAGGCCAGCACCCCTCGGGCAGGCGGGCGGCGGGGAGCGAGCAGCGTACGTACCAGGTCCGGCCTCACGCGGTAGGTGAGGGGCAAGGAGAGGCAGGCGGAGTGCAGGGTGGTGACCACCGTGGACAGCCAGGACTGCCGGACCTCGCGGCTCCGGGGGATGCGGTGGAGGAAGTACCGGGGCACCTGAGGAGCACAGACCACGGCTCAGTGATGGCTCTCCCGCCAGACGCCGCTGCGCACAGGCAGGGCCCCCAGGGAAGCACGCACACCGCCTCCCGCACTAAAGTGGGTGCACTTTTCGGGGGACACCCTCTATAGCGACGTTTGAAATTTGCAACAAACACGAATTCTGACGTCTGTAACCAGGGAAACCAACACTCGGTACCTTCTGAGCGACAGTTCCCCGACGGGGGCTCTCGGTCCCGGGGTGGGGACAGGAGGCCCCGCGGCGCTCTGGGCGGGCTTCCTCGTGGGCCCGGAGGGCGGGGTGCGGGTTCGGCAGGGGCCTCCCTCTGCCCTGGGCCCTGCACAGGCGACCGCGTGTTCTCATCACACAGCAGCTCGCCACCGCTGGAAGCGGGTGACCCGAGAGGGCGGCACCGCCCCAAGGTCACTCCCACTTCCACAAGGTCCTCCTGCGCACAGGCCAGCCTGTCCTGGACGGAAGGGCCCGGCGGAGGGCGGCCTGAGGGGCAGGAGAAGCCTGGGCCTCGCGGGCCCGGCTCCCACCCAGGCGGCGGCGGGTGAAGGGTGACGGTGTGATGCCCCTCCAGCCCCGGGCACGGTGCTCCTGGAGAGGAGACGGTGCGGGCACACACGGCCCGAGCGCTTGCATTGTGGACGCGGCGGAGGCCGCGCTGCAGGAGGGCGAGTGTCACTCCCTCCCCTCCCGCCACCCAGACCTTCCCCCGGGCTCCCCCACACCAGGGCCAGAGGGGAGGGCAGAGGGACGCACAGAGACTCCTGCTGTCCCAGTCAGTGAAGCATCCATCCATCCATCCATCTATCTATCATCTATCCATCCATCCGTCCGTCCATCCATCCATCCATCCATCCATCCATCTATCATCTATCCATCCATCCATCTATCTATCTATCCATCCATCCATCCATCCATCCATCCATCTATCATCTATCCACCCATCTATCTATGATCCATCTATCACCCATCCATCCATCTATCATCTATCATCTATCCATCCATCCATCCATCCATCTATCTATCATCTATCCATCCATCCGTCCATCCATCCATCCATCCATCCATCCATCTATCATCTATCCATCCATCCATCTATCCATCCATCCATCCATCCATCCATCCATCTATCCATCTATCATCTATCCATCCATCCATCCATCCGTCCGTCCATCCATCCATCTATCCATCCATCCATCCATCCGTCCATCCATCCATCCGTCCATCCATCTATCATCTATCCATTCATCCATCTATCTATCTATCCATCCATCCATCCATCTATCATCTATCCATCCATCCGTCCATCCATCCATCTATCCGTCCATCCATCCATCTATCCATCCATCCATCCGTCCGTCCGTCCATCCATCCATCCATCCATCCATCCATCTATCATCTATCCATCCATCCATCTATCTATCCATCCATCCATCCATCCATCCATCATCTATCCATCCATCCATCCATCCATCTATCATCTATCCATCCATCCATCCATCCATCCATCCATCTATCTACCTGTCAATCATCTGTCTGTCCACCCACCCACCGTCCTGCTCACTTCCTGATGAGAAGGGCAGGACTGCCCTTCACGGCCATTAGGTTCCATCCACTCGGATTCGGATCCAGAGGGAGCCTCACCTCCGTCCCCCTGGAGGGAGAGGCGGGCGCTCAGGTGAGGCGTCAGGGCTCCTGGAGAGGGGTGCCTGGGTGAGGGGTGCCTGCGTTCCGTCAGCAGCGAGCACCAGCCTGTTCCGCAGTGCGGGGTCCGCGCGCCCCCCGGTGGCGACAGCGGGTGCTGCCGGTGGAGGCGGGTCCTGTCCCTTCCGAGCCCCTGGCTGAGGCCCCGCCTCTCCCCGCTCCCCCCACTGACCGGCGCAGAGGCGGCCGAAGCCGCGGGAGCCTCTGCAGCCGGGAGAGGAAGGCCCGCAGGGACCCAGGCGGCTTCCGGAAGGCGTGGAGACGGCCCACCTCCCACGCCAGCGCCGCCTGCAAACGCACGTGGCAGAAGCGCGTCTCGGCGGTGAGCACACGGAACACGGCGCGTCCCTGCATGTCTGCTAGCGTCTGTGTATTCTCCATCGGAACCGCTGTCAGCCCGCTGTGTGCAGCTTCCACGCCACCCGCGTCCGGGGGCTGCCCCTCCGGCCTCCCGCTCGCTGCGCGCGCCCCCTGGTGGCGGCGGGCGGGGATGCGGGCGACGGCTGGGAGGCCCGGAGCGGAGCCCTCAGGCCGCCCCTGCGGGGCCTGCGCGGGCATCTCAGGCGCTGAGGGGCCTTTCGGGTGGGGAGCGGGCGAGGAACATGGGAGAGAGCGCGGGAGCGCCCCGGTCCGGTCAGGGAGGGCACCCCGTCCTCACCACCGCCCGACCACGGCCCGGGAGCTCGGCTTGCCTTCTCTCTCCTGCACACCCCACACCGTCTGTCTGGAAATTCTACTTCCTCTCCTTTCAAATCCAACCGCTGCCCCGATGCCCGTCCCCACGGTGCCGGCCTCCACCGGTCTCCCCTGTCCCCAGCCTCCGTGCACAGCACCCCGGTCTGTTCAAAAGGCAGGCGGCCGTGCCACTCCGGGAGCCCGCCCTCCGGACAGCGCTGACGGGGGACCGGCCCTGCCCTCCGGTCCGTGCAGTGACGTGTGCACCGAATTCCCAACGTTGTTCTACGGCCAAGGGTGTCAGGGAGCGGGGCTGGGGTGACAGGGGATCCCACTTTGGTTTGGTTGGTGACAGAGACAAACCTGAAAACCCTCCTGCCACAGACAGACTAAAGGCTGTAAGAAAGACACATGTATGTGTGTGTATGTATTTGTCCGAACCGGGAGGAAGGAAGCCCTCCTTGCCAGGACAGGAGGCACGTGAGAAGGGAGCGGCCGGCGAGGTGCCGGGACCCGGCTGGGTCTCACGCCCTGCAGGTTCGGGAGGTCACGGCTGACACGGTCGCGGACAGACACGCCCCGTCCTGGAGAGGCAGTGCGTGGGCTCCGGCTGCTTGCTCCTCTGCTTTCTGACGCTCGTGTCCCTGGGTGAGCTCTCCCACTTGCTCATCCCCCCGGCCCCTCCTCACGGACATGGAGGGCAACTCCGTTATTCTGGCAGCTCAGGGGGAAGTCTGCATTGTCACCCTCTGCCCCTCATCCTTCTCCCCCACCTGCACCTTAACTGACCTGCCCTGATGGTTAAAAAGTTAAGCTCAGTGTACGATTGGACACCTTCTTAGAAATAGACATGATCACTTACCACGCCGCCGCTGGGGTCTCTATCAGCTCGACTGAGTTCAAAAGCATGTATCTTCCGGGCACTGATGTCGTCTGTGTCCGCGAGGACGTAGTGTCTGGGCGAGTAGGCGGCGGACAGGTGCCCCAGCAGCCTCAGCAGCTCAGTGGTGTGCCCACCTGGAAGGGGGGGAGGCCTTAGGCGGAGGGACGGCAGGGGGCACGTCTGTTTGACGGCTGCACTGATGCGCCAGCCTGTGCGTCTCTCCAGGGCAGAAGGAACCGCTGGGAACAGCGATGGGTGCCTTTGTGGTGTGCAAGGACGTCATGTGGGGAGGAGGAGAACAAACGTGTGAGGCAGAATAAACTCAGCACTCGCGGGTTTTATTCCTAAACGTACACAGTGTGTGAGGCGTGTCTCTGCGGAGCTGCCATTCAGGATGGGAGCGCCTTGCAGGGCCGGGGACCATCTACCTGGGTCACCGGGCAGGACGGCCTGGTGCTGTGACTGCGAGGGGATACCCTCAGTGCGGCTGTCCCGCGGGTCCCGCGGGTCCCACGTAACCGTTCCCTCCTCTGGGCTTGGTGTGTGCATAAATATGACAGCTCACTGCGTCTCATCATCTATCATGAGTCCTTAGCGAAACACCAAATGCCTAGACTGATCACGCAAACCAGCATTTATTACTCGGGGAAATTGCAGGTCGGCATCAAAGGGCTTCGGCGTCCTCTCTGCTCACTAATAATTTATTAGAAAGCTACACGCTGCGGAGAGGCTTAATTACTGACCGGTGCAAGGTACTCATTTGTCATTCAAGTCGCGGCCCGGAAGCGTCAGCCTAACTGCCTAGTGCCTGGTTGGGGGCTGGTTCCGGTGACGCAAAGAAACTACAACTCCCAGTATGCAGTGCGCACAAAGCGCGAAGGAGACCCAGGGACGGCGTCGCAGTGCACTCCGGGGTTTGTGGTCCCGCCCCGTACTTACCGGACCCGGCCACCGCCATGAGACTGACAGATTCCCGGGGTACAACCACCCGGGAATGAAGCACGAGCCACAGCCGCAGGGCCAGGACCACTGCCGCCGCTCCTGCGGCCGCCGCGAGGATAAGGACGCACCCCATTCAACAGAACTACGCATGCGTGCTGCCCTCCGGCCAGCCCTGAGGAGCGGTCAAAGTTCAGGAACTACGGGCGCTGAGGAGACTCAAACTGGCCTGTGCCACGTCATGCTGGGCGGGGCTCCGGGCCGGAAGCGGAAGTCCGTTCTTTGAGGTCTGTGGATGCGGCGTGGCCACCGCCGGAGCGGAAGCTCTCATTCCGGAAGTTAAGCGCGGGAGAAGTTGCATTTCCGCCCATGGTGAGGTCAGGCCACCTGCGTGCCCTGGAGGCCTGGGAACTGCGGAGTTAGCCAGGGGTTCCAGCTCCGCCAAATTAGTGAATCCCACGTGGGCCCCAGTGGCACACAACGCTTTTGCTTTTCGTTTTTAAATGCCAGGGGAAGTGTTTCTGTTGCACATGCAGGCATTTACTGGAAGTGTTCGCCAGTGAAAGGTACTTTGGTACAAAGGATTCAGGGCCCTCATCCTGACATCACCCCAATGCTAACAGGAGTCCCCAGTCTGGGTGCAGTAAAAAGGAGAGACTTGATTCAGGTAAACAGCTTGCAAACCGGGGAAACAGCCTCCAATGGCCACCATAAGTGTGCTACCGGAGGCAAAGGGGAGGCTGCCTTTCGTAAAGTACTGCCCTGGTCCCTGATTGGCCCACTTTTATGCAAATGAGGAACTCAAATTTGCACAGCGTGATTGGTCAAGTTAGTACTGTCCCGATTGGTTGGGATCATGGGTTCTGATTGGTTGTTATGGAGCCACTCTGATGGGTCTGCTCAGTAAAGATGCAAATCTATAATAATAAAAGCGTAATATGCAAATAGACCGATGGGCCGAACAGCAGAACAACCATCCGGACGACCACACTATGACAAGCACTGGTACCAGGCCAGCCAAGGCGGGTGCAATTGGTTGGGGGGTCCAGCCATCGCCCCTCAATCGCCCTGCAGAGGGAGGCCCAGGCCACCGGCCATTAGGGCAATCCATGGTGGGGTGGGGGGGTCTCAGGCCACCAGCCAGGGCACTGCAGCAGGTGGGTGGGGCCTCCCTCTGTGGGGCGATCAATCGCGGGCTCCGGGACTGCAAGAGGGCGCAGGCTGTGCTGAGGTGAACCCCCCCCCCCCAGTGCACAAATTTCGTGCACTGGGCCTCTAGTACAGATAGAGTTGTTCAGCTCTGATTGTCTGGGGCAGGTCTCAGCCCATTGGTGGAAGTCCAGGCACTCCTTTATAAGGTGGGCTCAGCTGGCAGCACAGCGTAGGGGGCTGGCCGCTCACTCCACGCCTTTTCCTCCCGTGTGCATCCTGCGTGGGAGGCCTTTGCAAACAGCGGCCACTAGACTCTGATGTCGAATTTGGGTCCAACAAACCCCAAGGAGTCCTTGGCAGGGTTATATGCCTTCTCCGGGTCAGCAGTCTAAATCTCCTCTTTCTCAGCACGATTGCTTTTAACTTTTCTAGGCATTTCCACAGATCTCAAACCATGTGACCACGGTAATCACATGAGGGTGATCAAGTCAAGTAAGCCACGATCCTGAGAGGAGTGGAAGCTCAGTGGCTCCCGGTAGCCCGATAGAGAAGGCATCGACCTGCAATTAATATTCAGTTCATCTTAACACAAAGCCAGCCGGCACCTCCCCCATCCCACTTGGGCTTATCTTCATGTCTGGTTAACCCACATTGCAGCAATAGAACAAAGATTGCAGGAGCCCCTTCACCCCAAGTGTCCCTTGTCTCCTTGGTCTCCGATAAACCTGGAGGTGAGATGAGGAGCATCGTTTTCCAGCAGCCCACATTCAGTCTTCCATCATTAACCCTCAACCCTACATCCTCACCTCAGGCCATCAGGCAAATACTCCCCTCTCTACAGACAGAGGTGGATTCTATATCGTCGAAAGGGTTTCCCCAAGATGCGTTAGAGGTGGAGAAAGTTTATAGTTGTGGGTTTTGAAGCTGGTGCCCCTGAGATTTGACGAAATCTGAATCCCCTGGGCTTCCAAACCCATCGCCGGAAGCGCAGAGGTAGGGCCCCGGACACAGTATGAAAACCAACTTAGCAGTAGAACTCGGGATGCAGTTTTCTTCCGTCGGCCCGCTCTGCCGTTCCCAGCCGTGGCTTCAACGGAAACACTCGCCCCTCTTCCTTCCGGGAAGATGGGAGCGGTCTCAGAACCTGCATCCAGACAAGGCGGTCTCCAGAGCCAAAAGGGAGGCCATCTTGTCACTGGTTCTTTTCTGAAGGGCGAGGGAGGCCTTTTCCAGAAGCCCTCACAGCAGACTGTCTTTCTGTCCTTCTGGCATTATTGGTGACCCCTGTTCGTAAAGGAATGTGACCTCGAGCTGGCTGGGGTTAGGGTGGAGGATGACATGACCAACAACTCACCTGTCGTCCCTGGCCCTGTGCTGGAGGGTGGGTGCTGCACAGAAGGGGCGTCCTCTTGGAGAGGAGGAAGTCGGAGGAGGGTGGGAGGGAGGTGATGGGTGGGTAGGCAAATAAGAGTGTGGATTGCTGTGGAGAGCACGTGTGTGAGGTGGCTTGGTAAACCCCCCCAGGCAGCACCAGGCCAGGCATGTCACACATCGCTAGGCTCTAGGCCTTCGTTCCTTGTTGCCCCGTCCCCTTGCCATCGCCACTGCCTGTGTGCAGGGGAACCCGCGTGACCAGGCGGCTTGCAGCTGGAGGACGGGGGTGACCAGGCATCAGGAGGGTGCCAGTAGATGCAGAGAACCAACAGGGTGGAGCAGCAGGCCTGTGAGCAGTCCTGGGTTATTTGGATTAAGGCGAGAGTCAGAATGTTCCATGTTCCTGACAAGAAAGATGAGCCTGCAGGGCGGAGGGAGGTGGACTGGAGGTCACGGACAGAGAGGTCCGGAGGGTGCGGTGAGAGGGTTTGAAGGGTGGTGAGGGCTGGGAGTGGGTCAGATGGGGGGGGGGGCGTTTACAAGGACCTGCAGAGCTAAGGACCAGGAGGGTGATGGCGACCCGGAGGTCCGTGGGGACTGAAGTGATAGGGGTGACCCGTTTCCGCCCAGTCCCACCGGCACCTCGGGCGCGCACTGGCCCAGCCCTGGGTGCAGGGTGAGGCGGCCACAGCTGCCACCCGGCAGTGACTTAACAATGAGGCTGCCTGTGGGAGCCGCATGCTCCTGCAGGGCCCCTGGGGGAAGCACCCACCCGCCTGCATGGGCTGCCCCGGAGCCCGGGCCGCTGGGGACCCTGGCCGCTGGCCCCTTCCCGCCGGAGCCCGGCCGCCTTCCATCGTCACGAGGGCAGCCAGGGGCGGGTGAAGACCTCTGAGCGCCAGGGAGGCCTCCGTGATCGGCGCTGAGCTGGCCCAGGACACGGTAGGGGCGGCCTGGGAGGGAGTCGCGGCCGGGGCCCGAGACGGGATGTGGCCCTGGGTCCGCTGGCTGCATGCTGTCCGCTGGGGGTCTGCAGGGTCGGGTCGGCGGGGACAGAGGGTCACCCTCGTGGCTGCCAAGACTTCTCTCCTGGTCAGATGTGCTGGTGGGCGTTTACGTCGTGGCCTTTCCCCAGACCGGCCCCTTCCCACTCTGGGACGCTGCCCCGCAGGCCAGGCGGTTGCTCGACGCTCCGTGGGGTTCACTGGGAGCTCGCTCTGCGCACGCCCTCGGGACAGCCGTGCGTGGCCCGGTTCTGACGGCAGCCCGCGAGGCGGCGTCAGTGGCCGCGTCTTGTAAACGAGGACATCAGGGGTTGGGGAGGTCGTGGCATTTGCTCGGGGTCACAAGCCGGGAATGGGAGGCGGTTCTCAGCCAGGTTTCTGTTCCGTCCTCCGGCGCCATCGGCAGTGTTCACAGATGTGTCCGCGGTGGCCGGGCCACACGTGCACAGGAAGCAAGGCGGGGTGTGAGCCGCGCTGTGCTCACTTCTCTCTTAGGAAGCTCAAACCAAGCGGGAGGAAAAGGATTGTGAAAAAGCGGCTTTTCACATGCCAGTCAAGAATAGCTTTTCTGTTTTCTAGCTTTTTCTCCAAGTACAAGGGCGCCAGATTAGAGATACAGACAGACAAATGTATGTGTGTCTCGGTGTACATACATACTGCTCTTTTTGATCCTCACCCGAGGATATGTTGCACCGACTCTAGAGAGAGGGAAAGAGAGAGAGAGGGAAAGAGAGAGAGAGGGAAAAGCATTGATGTGAGAGAGACACATCATCCATCGGTTGCCTCCTATACACAGGGATCGAGCCCACAACCTAGGTATGTGCCCTGTCTGGGACTCGAACCTGCAGCCTTTTGGTGCCCGGGACGATGCTCCAACCAACCCAGCCGCCTGGCCAGGGCTCCGCGGCTCCTGACTCAAGCCGTGCTTACGACCGATGACAGTGACGTTGTCAGACACGAATTCTCTCCCTCCGCGCCCATGTGTCTCAGACCCACCCTTCCAGACTGTTCCCAGAGCCCTCAGGCCTGTGAGCCACACCTGCCTCATCAGCTTCACATTCGACAAGACGTTCAAGTCTCATTTTAAGACACGTTCCCAGTGGATCGTGGCGCGTGCCATCCCCTGTCACCTCGCTCCTGACGCCGGCCCAGCCGCCGCCGCTCCTGCACGGCGGTGGCTGCCTTTCCCTTTAGACCTAGAACGTGGCGGGGACAATCCCACTCCCGCCCCGCAGGGCTCCTCTGGGAACCGGGAGTGACTTTGTGCTCACCGGCCCGCCCTGCCCACAGCCCCGCCGCAACGGTCCAGCCGCGTTTCTCCCCGTCGCGCCTCCGCCCCTTCTTACTCCGAGCCGCACGCCCTTTCCTGCCGCCACGGCTTTGTGTCCACAGACACACACAGTCGGGGCCTGGCCGGCGTGCTCAGGGGATGCGCATTGACTTGAGAACCAGGAGGTCAATAAAAATATAATTTAAAAAAGAAAGAAACACGCACGTTGTGTTTTCACTCTTCTCTGACTAGACGCTACCCTCGACTTGGACGCAAACCCCGCGGCCCTCCCATGCCCGGCAGCACCCGCCGCCCGCCCCCCGGAGGCACCTCTCCTGACCCCCCCGGTGACCTCGGTGCTCTCCTTGCCCCGCCCTGTAGGTGAGGAGCCCGAGGCTCTGCCACGCTGACCCCCTCGCTGGCGCCGTGACCGGACTCGCTGTGGCTGCGGTGGCCCTCGCGTGGCTCGGGGCCCCGGGGATGTCACTCGGGGACGAAGGCACCTCGGGCGGAGAGCACAGCGAGAGCCAGGGCTGAGCCATGGAGCGCGCGGACGGGCCCCCTCAAGGTCAGTGTCGCGCCTCCGGGGGCCGCGTGGGAATAGCAGGTGGACGCCCAACGGCAGCGGGCGCTTCTTCGCGTCTCCGTCCCTTGGGTAACATCCTGCTCGTCTTTCGCCAGCACGGGGTGCCCTCTGTTCGTCGGTGGTCCTCCTCCATTCGTTTGTTTCTATTTTTAAAATATGTTTGTATTGATTTCAGAGAGGAAGGGAGAGGGAGAGAGAGAAACATCCATGATGAGAGGGAATCATGGACCGGCTGCCTCCTGCACGCCCCTCACTGGGGATGGAGCCCGCAACCTGGGCCTGTGCCCTGACCAGGGATCGAACCCTGACCTCCTGGTTCACAAGTCGCCGCTCAGCCCTGAGCCCCGCCGGCCGGGCGTCCTTCCTCCATTTGTCCACTTCCCGGTGGACGGGCGTTTCCGCCAGAGTCTCCGGCTGCCCGTAGCAGCCCCGTCTCCGTCTCAGAGCCCGTGGCCCGTGCCGGCCGTCACCGTGTGGGGAGGGAAACGCCAGGGGGGAAGTCAGCTCTTGGAAACGCTGGATTCACATGCCCCGGGGACGGGAGGAGGCGGCGCTCCCCTTAGAGATGTGCTGTGACCCCTCACGGCCTGTGGCCCGTTCCTCCCTCCAGCGTGGCCTCTCCTCCCGAGCCTTCGGCCGCCGCCTCCCCCGTGTCTCTATCCTGAGCCCGTGAAGCTCCAGGCTCCCCATTAACAATAAAGGAGATCCATGAGACCTCCACCCGCCGGCTCAGCGCGGCGCTGGGCCTCTCCCCCGCCAGCCAGGGTGTTTTCCACTCGCGGCCGCTCTCAGGCCACCGAAGGCTTCTGGGGCCCAGAGCAACGCCCCCTCCCAGATGCTGACCGCTGGCCACCTGACCCTGCGGCCAGGCACAGGGGGGACCCTCAGTGTAGGAGGAGGCGTGGCCCCCAGCCCTGCAGGGGTGGGTTGAGGGACATGGGCCGTGCGTAGGATGACCCCGTCCGGCGGACACTGGGTCCCCTACACTATGCCGCCGAAGGGGGCCCGGGTGTCTGAGCGCTGAGTTCCTGCCGCCCGGCTTGTTCCTACCAATGCCAGCAGACCCTTCCCTGACGGCTTGCAGCTCCAGGGGCTGGAGGTCTGCCCGTCCCCCCCCTCCCCCCCCCCCCCCCGCAGGCAGCCCTCCCCGCCGGCCCGTGTGAACGCCTGGGAGGCAGAGAACCAGGAACGTAAAGGAGTGAGTGATGCTGAAAACGGAGCGAGGGCCAGCCGCCGGAGAGGAGGCTGCGGGTGCAGCCCGTTCCCTCGCTGAGGAGCTGGGACTTCGTCCCGGGCCGTGGGAAGCCGCTGCAGTGCTCACACAGGGAGAGGCGTTAGACAGAGGCTGTGGCCTGGACGCCCGGCCGGCGCTGATTTTGTACCTGAGGTTTTCCTGGAACCCAGCCAGGCCCCTCCTCTCACGGAGAGCCTGCAGCAGCCACCTGCCCGCAGGGCCTGAGGCGCTTCCCGGGGGGGCCTGCGGGAGCTGGGGGGGGGGGTGGCCGAGCTGGCGCGTGGCCTCGGGCAAGACCAGCCGAGGTCGATCGAGCTGGGAGCTGGTGCCACATGGAGGGCCTGAGGCACCGGGCGCAGGTGTGGGTGGGGATCACGAGCTTGAGTTTATCCAGAGAGACTGTTTCTCAAGCCCCATTACACAACTGCAGCGGCGGCCGCCTCCTCAGGGTCCCGCCCGCCGCCCGCTGCGGGGCTGGGCATTGCCGGGGCGCTGCGCCGTGGGCTCGGGTTCTGGCTGCGTCCTGGTTCTGGTGGTGCTGTCTCCACTCTGCTGCCTGACCCCCCCCCCCCCCCATTCCGGTTGATCTTCCCGACTCCAGATCCCTGGCCTCCTCTCGTCGGTACAGCCTCACACTCCCCTCGGTGTGCACTGTGGGAGGGTCAGGGGAGCAGGAGGCTTGCTGAACGACACGAGGGGAGTTGTACCATTTAAACAGGATGGAGGGCCCGGCCGGCGTGGCTCAGTGGTTGAGCGTTGACCTATGAACCAGGAGGTCACGGTTCATTCCTGGTCAGGGCACCTGCCCAGGTTGCAGGCTCTACCCCCAGTAGGGGGCGTGCAGGAGGCAGCCGATCTGTGATTCTCTCTCATCATTGATGTTTCTCTCTCTCTCTCTCTCTCTCTCTCTCCCTCCCTCCCTCCCTCCCTCTTCCTCTCTGAAATCAATACAAATATTTTTTTAAAAATTAACAGTATGGAGGTGTGCGATCCAGGCACTCTGCCTCCTGTCCCTCCCCTCTCCTCTCTGTTCTCTCCCCCACCACCTCCCTCACGCCCGCAGGGGAACTGCTCTTGTACAACCGCCTCTCACGCCCGCTTCTTGCTGACCCTGCTCTCAAGCACACCGGCTGCTCATAACGCCCCCAGGCTCTGTCCTCCCAGGAGAGTTCTAGAACCGGCTGTCAGGGGGCGTGCTGGAACCGGGGTGGGGTCCTGAGGGTGGGTTTGGATCAGACAAGGAGTCATGGGTTCCCCCGCAAAGGAAGTGGTCCAAGGGCACGGGGTGGGGGGGCAGGGGGTGGGGGGGCAAGGGGCGCGGGGAAACCACGGTCACGTCCACAGGGCAGGGCAAGCGTCAGCCCGCGCGGGGTGAGGCTGCAGAGAGAGGAGGCCACGTCTCAATAAGGAACGGAGAGCGTGTCTCAGCTACTTCCATGTATGAGCATGTACTGCGGTGTTAGGCGCACAGTGGGGCCACAGAAACGTTTGATCCGCGTTCCCGGGACCTGCTTCTGTGCTCCGGGGACTGGCTGTTTTCCTCATCGTTAATCCTCACCCGGACGTTTTCCCATTGATTCTTAGGGAGAGTGGAAGGGAGAGGGAGAGACTGAGAAACATTGATGTGAGAGAAACACATCGATTGGCTGCCTCCTGCACGTGCCCCAATGAAGGCCCCGGGCCGAGGAGGAGCCTGCAACCGAGGTACGTGCCCTTGACCAGAATCGAACCCGGGACCCTTCGGTCTGCAGGCCGACGCTCTATCCGCTGGGCCACACCGGCTAGGGGCTGGGATTGGCTGTTTTCATGCAGATCAATCTACTGCGTCCGACTCGGCAGCCTCGGTGAGAGCCCAGTGCGTGTGGCTAACACGCCCTCCCGTCAGGAGGACTCAGCCGGGGCCCAGTGTGTTTGTGGGGCGCCTGCCCCTTTCCTGCAGCCTCGCGGCCTCATCGTCCCTGTTTGACGCCCCGAGGAGGCTCAGGCCGCTGCGTAAGGGGCAGGTTGCCTCACTCGCGGCTCTTGATCTCAGCGTTCCGCCCTTTGATCTCGTTCTCTTGCTAAACCCTTCATTGTCCTCACGGGCACCACCGTTTGGCTTGGCACCTGTGTTTTCATGCCCCTGCCTGCTTCAGTGGCCTCGTCTGCTGTTTCTGTTCCCACAAATGCGTATCGAGTTCGGGATGTTTCGGTTCCCGGGGACTGGCCACACTCCCCCACGCTCCCCCACGCTCCCCGGTTCTGTCTCCTGTTGGCGAAGTGGGTGATGCTCCCTGTCGCTGGGAAGGCGCCCTGGGGCTGTGCACGGGCTGGGGTGTCGTTTGGGGCGGTTGATTTCGCTAAGCCTCAGGGACTCTCCTCTCCGTCAGATCAGATAATGGTGGTTACTTATTTTCTTATTTATTTTTAGAAGATATTTTCATTGAATTCAGAGAGGAAGGGTGAGGGAGAGAGAGATGGAAACATCCATGATGAGAGAGAATCATGGATCAGCTGCCTCCTGCACGCCCCCACTGGGGATGGAGCCCGCAACCCGGGCCTGTGCCCTGACCGGAATTGAACCTGGGACCCTTCAGGCCTCGGCCGACGCTCTATCCACTGAGCCACACCGGCCAGGGCCTGGTGCGAGTTGTTTAGTAGGAGGAAGAAAAGACTTGCACAAAGCAAGTGGCAACCTCGGTTCCAGAGGAGAGACACCTGCCACTCGGGAGAACACGGACCTTACAACTAGGGGCGCTTTGAGGGGGAACGTGCGCAGGAGCAGCTGGAACCCAAGCGGGAGGTGGGGTGGGGGGGGGAGGAGGAGGGGAGCGATGGTGGCGTAGCCGGAGGGAGCGGAGTGTGAGAGGGCGAGTGGGAGCGGCGGGAAAGGTGGTCTGAGCTGGAAGGCATGCGTGCCGGGTACACCGCTGTGACGGGAGGCCTCAGCCACGTGAGGTTGGAGAGGCGGTCAGTGCGTGACCAGGGAGAAACTGATCCCCAGGCCTCGAAGTCCCTCCTCGAATCACCGAGCGCTGACCGGGTGGCGGCGTGTGGACGGTGGTGCCGAGACGGGAGAAGTGGTGGGGGGTGTTTATGGTCCCGGCAGGTTGCGTGTCAGACTCGGAGTTGCTGGAGAGACGTCGGAGGCTGAAGGAGGTCCCTGGGCCTGAACCTGGGGAGTGGACGGGGCGGGAGAGGAGGTCCACGAGGGAGCAGGAGCGACAGAATCCCGTCCCCACCGGACGCAGAGGGCGAGGCGGGCGGGAGGCGTGCAGGAGATGGAGGCTTCCGGGTCGGGGGGGCTGGGTGACCCCATAACGGAGAAAGCGGAGACAGGGTGCGTGAGGCAGTGGGCTAAGTCTGACTGCATCTCAGGAACCTGGGGACACACTGGGGCGGTCGGGTTACGGTCTGGAGCTCAGGAGAGAGAGTTGGTGTGAGTGGCGTTGGCGTCTCTGCGCCTCCATCGGGGGAGGAACGGAGCGCAGCTCCAGCCGAGCTGGGTCCCGGCCCCAGTGGGCGAGGCTGCCAGCTGAGTGGGTGGAACACAGGCCAGGTGCAAAAGGCGGAGGTCAGAGTTAAGGCGGAGACTCCCCCGAGGGGTCAGGTGCGAGCGATCACCGGGCTCGGAGGCGGACGCAGCGTCGCTGAGAAACTGGAGCGCAGGGTGGGCGGGCGGGCCGGTGCCTCCAGCCGTGGCCTGGAGACGGGTGTTTCCGTGAAAGGACTGGTCAGACGGTGGCACCTCGAGGAGTGGGAGCAGCAGAGACGCTCGCTCACCCCAGGAGGGCGGAGAGGGGGGCGCGGAGGCGGGAGCCAGTCAGCTCCTAGGGGCTCTGCTGTCTGGGGCGAAGTTGGGGAAACCGTGGAACGCTGGGAGACAGTCATCCTATGGAAAGTAGTGGAAGGGTGAGTTCTGGGCGCAGGGCGATGGCGCAATCACAGGATGTCGGTTAGCGCCTGTGTTTTTATATTGATTCCCAAGGTAAAGCCTGCTGTTATCGTGGTCCTGGCCCTTACACAGGGCAGACCTACCGAACCCTAAATGACTCAGGAGACGTGGTTTTGGACCTTGGTTCTATAGCAGCCCCCCTTCATCCGGGGAGGGGGGGGGACGTTAAAAACCCCCAGCAGATACCTGAAACCACAGACAGTACCGAACCCTATAAATACGATGTGTTTCCCTGTATGTACAAGCCTGTGATAAAGTTTAACTTATAAATCAGGCACAGTGAGAGGTCAACGACAACACTAAAACACGACAGCTGTACCAGTGACACGATAGGCTGTAATAAAGGTGATGGGAACGCCATCTCTCTCAAAATACCTCACCGTCTGGACTCGCCCTTCTTCTCGTGACGACGTGAGGTGGGACACGGCCTGTGTGAGGGGAGAAGGTGGGGAGTGAGACCTTATTAATAAGACACGGTCATTGGACCCAGGCACCGTGATGCCTCAGCAGTCCATCTGATCCTTGGGACTAAGTGGCTGGCGGGCGGGTGGAGTGCCCACCGGGGACGCTGGAAAAGGGCCGGTGCTGCCCCCGGGCAGGACAGAGCGGGACATGGCGGGTTGCATCCGGCGCTCAGGATGGCCTGCCGTTTATACCTGATGCATCGCTTATTTCTGTCTATTGCACATTGCAAAATATAACAATTAGTTTGAAAAGAGACGGCAGTTTTTCAAAATTTGCTACCTATTGGAGGGCACACATGTTTTATTTTTATTTTTTAATCCTCACTCAAGGATATTTTCCCCACTGATTTTTAGAGAGAGTGGAAGGGAGGGGGAGAGACACAGAGAGAGAAACACGGATGATCAATTGCTAGCCGCCCAAATGCCCCGACCGGGGCCCGGAGCCTGCAACTGAGGTACATGCCCTTGACTGGAATCAACCCGGGACCCTTCAGTCTGCAGGTTGATGCTCCACGTACTGAGCCAAGCCGGCCAGGGCCCAAAATGTTTTATGTTTACTAACGTGCAAAGAACCCGGGCCTTACGTGGCAGGTCCGAAGGCAGCACGCGCGCCTTCTATACAGAAAGGTGTCGTTCTTGATGCGGCTCACTTCCCACAGAGCGTGGGAGGCAGGGACCGCAGAGAGCGAGGGGCCTGGCGCAGCGGAGCGGGTGACGATAGTAACTCGACTGCATGAACCATAGTCCAGTGGCGTCGGGAGACCAAGTCGATTGGGACACAGATGGGAGATAAGATGTTTGTATGTGAAAAAAAAAAAGCCATCTATTTTTTTCTTTTTAGCTATTTTTAGGATAGTTCATATGCCCATTTGAATTTTTCACTTATGTGTATTCCTTTAATTAAAACTAAAAATTTATTGCTTCTCAGCCTTTTGGCTAAGGTCAAATCCTATATAATAAAAGGCTAATATGCAAATTGACCTAATGGCAGAACAACTGGTTGCTGTGACGTGCACTGACCACAGGGGGCAGACACGCAATGCAGGAGCTGCCCCCTGGTGGTCAGTGCGCTCCCACAGGGAGAGCACCACTCAGCCAGAAGCCGGGCTCACGGCTGGCGAGTGCAGCAGTGGTGGTGGGAGCCTCTCCTGCCTCTGTGGCAGTGCTAAGGATGTCCGACTGATGGCTTAGGCCCGCTCCCCGCGGGCTCCTGGACTGGGAGAGGGCACAGGCCGGGCTGAGGGACCCCACCCTAAGTGCACGAATTTCGTTCACCGGGCCTCTAGTGTAAAAATAATTTATATTTTTATAATTTACATTACTTTATAATGATTTAGATTAATTGTAATCCTATCCAATAAAAGAGTAAAATGCAAATTGACCGTTACCCCAACACACAAGATGGCTGCCCCCATGTGGTCAAAGATGGCTGCCCCCATGTGGACACAAGATAGCTGCCACAAGATGGCCAGCAGGGGAGGGCAGTTGGGAGGGATCAGACCTGCAAGGGAGGGCAGTTAGGGGTGACCAGGCCAGCAGAGGAGGGAAGTTGAGGGCAGCCGGGCCTGCAGGGAAGGGCAGTTGGGGGGGTGGGGGACCAGGCCTGCAGGGGAGGGCAGTAAGGGGCAATCAAGCTGGCAGGGGAGCAGTTAGGCATCAATCAGGCTGGCAGGGGAGTGGTTAGGGGGTGATCAGGCTGGCAGGCAGAAGCAGATAGGGGCAGTCATGAAGGCAGGCAGGCGAGCAGTTCGGAGCCAGCAGTCCTGGATTGTGAGAGGGATGTCCGACTGCCCGTTTAGGGGTCCCAGATTGGAGAGGGTGCAGGCTTGGCTGAGGGACACCCCCCCCCTTTACGAATTTTGTGCACCGGGCCTCTAGTTTTAAAATAATTTATAATATATGATAGGAAAGAAAATCACATAAAATAAGATAAGCAAAAAGAACCCAAAAGACATAGACCAGGCATCCTCAAACTACGGCCCGCGGGCCACATGCGGGTGTTTTTGCCGTTTTGTTTTTTTACTTCAAAATAAGATATGTGCAGTGTGCAGAGGAATTTGTTCATAGTTTTTTTTAAACTATAGTCCGGCCCTCCAACGGTCTGAGGGACAGTGAACTGGCCCCTGTTTAAAAAGTTTGAGGACCCCTGCCATAGACGTTTACCCGCCCAGAGATAAACCACTGTTAATATACTGAAATAGTCTCTTATTGAAAAACAAACGACAGAGCTTTTAAATACTCAGAGAACCTTACCAGAAACTCCTGCTACACTGACACGACTGCTTGGGTCACACAGTTTTCACTAAATCGCCCTTTCTCACCAACACGCCAGGCCATTCCGATGCCACCGCCACTCAGATGAGAACCGAGACAGCCTCCCGGAGCGAGCGCGTCCGCGTTCATCGTCCTGCCGTTTTAGGACGAAGCGCCCCTGGGTCTCTGTGTCCCCAGCGACTGGCTCTGTTGAGAAGTTCAGGAATTTGTGGAAGCACACGCTTATCAGAAGAACTTGCCTCAAAAGAATTTTTGTATTCTTTTTTTCTCTTTTTAAGTGTGGATGAGTAATTTCATTTTCTGTGACCTGTTTCTTAGAACTGGTTTCAAGAACAAAAAATAGAAAAAGTGCAGTTCACGTTGATGCCTCCCACTTAAATCGGGAAGGGAGTGTTGGGAAGAAGGAAGTTAAGAATAATTAAAGATTTAAAAATGTGAATAATGAAATGGATACTTTGAAAGAAATTAAGCTGCCTTAAAATGTGGAGGAGAAAGGGCAGTGGATGTATCCTTCTACCTCCTGAGGTCATTGAGTTTCGATGAATTTACAAGTTTCAACATTCAGCTCCTATTAGCAAATCCCTCCCCTCTGCCGCAGGCCTGTCCTGTTCCTCAGTGAACTCGCTCACGTGCTCCGTAATCGGAGGACTTGATGCATTTCTAGGGCCCAGCGGGAAGGAGGAGAGCGGGGGTTCCGTGGGCGTCCTTGGCCTTGGCCGCTGCGGTGGGTGCTAGAGGATGTGCACAGCAGAGATAACGATGGTGCAATCAGGAAAAGCAGGACAGCTGTCCGGCCGGGGGAAGCACGGCCCCGGGGAAGCACGGCGAGTCTGGAGGAGGCAGAGTCCCGAGGTCACACTCGCCACGTGACCTGCAGGGCTGACCCCTCCGGTGCAGGACGCCTGCGCCCAGCCTCCGGACCCACGGAGAGCGACGAAGCGGCTGCGTGAGTGCGTGAGGCAGGTGGGGCCGGACCACAGTGAAGCAACTCTGATGGGATAGGTGTGTGTTTTTTTTAAATTTTAAAACAATTATTATTGATTTCAGAGAGGAAGGGAGAGGGAGAGAGAAACATCAATGATGAGAGAGCATCATTGATTGGCTGCCTCCTGCACACCCCCCACTGGGGATCCAGCCAGCAACCCAGGCATGTGCCCTTGACCGGAATCGAACCCTGGACCCTTCAGTCCGCAGGCCGACGCTCTGTCCGCTGAGCCAAACCGGCCAGGGCCGGGACAGGTCTTGGTCCAAGGACATGGTTGCCATGAGGATCCCCGGGAGAAGAGGGCTGTGCGCTGGGAGGCCTCCCTGCTTGAGTGCAGGCCGCTGTTCGCAGGGTGGGCAGGTCTTTTCCAAGTCAGCCTGAGGTGCATTTCCCGACGGGGTCTGCAGGGGTAACGGCATCCGCACCCCCGTTTTACAGAGGAAGGACCTGGGCCCCGTGAGGCGCGTGAGTGAAAGTGGGTGTGTCTGTGTGCACGCCTGTGTGTGCGAGGTAACACGGATCAGCCGCACGGGCAGACGTTTCCCACACATGGCTGTCCTGCCAGTGCGGCGCTTACGCATTAATTACCTCCCCAGACCTTGCCTCCTGCAAAGAAGGGTTTGTAGTGTGTCAGCGACCCGGCACAGCCTGAGCGCCTCTTCCCTGTTTTGCTTTATTCAAAGCAGCCCCATCTGTTGATCCGGACGCTGGAGTGTTTGAGCGCGCATTTCGCAGGTCAGGAGAGCGACTTGAATGGCAAACTCCCTGCCCTGGCAGCTTGGAATTCCGAGCTGGCACCGGAATGCCCAGCCGCCTCTCGGGACTGGGGAGTGGGGGGTGGGTGGGGAGGGAGAGTGCGCTCCGGGGTGTTTGCCGCGAGGAGAGACCGCGGCGGTGGCACCCGCGCCCCTGCCCCTGCCCCTGCCCCCGGTCCGGGGTCCACACCACCTGGGCCCCAGGCCACAGCCCCAGGTCACATCAGTCATGGGCTGCCCTCTGCTCTGTGATGAAACCCTGCGCTGCATCTGGGCAGAATCTGGGCGCGGACGGCGAATGTGAACTCCCCACCTGAGCGGGACGACGGTGACGTGGCGAGCCCAGGTACTGGCCGCTGCGGAGGCGGCCTCGGACAGCCCGGCGCCGCCCGCTGGGTCCCCTTCCCCGGGTGCCTGGGGACAGCCCGCTTCGGCGGGGCGGCTCGGAGCCCTGCTCCGCCTGGGTCCCAGGCGCGAAGGTCGGCCCCGCCCACTCGGGCCGGGTCGGAGCCGCCGGGAGCGGAGCGGGGCGCGCGGCCGCGGCGCCTTTAAGGAGCGGCGCTGCGGGAACTCGACCCGCACTCCAGGCCGCTGCCCGGGGACTCCCGCTCCCGCCCCGCCCCGCCCGGCCAGCGTCTCTTGGCCGAGGCGGCCGGGCCAGCCTCCGGGCCGGGCCGAGCACCAGGCGCCTCGCGCGGCCGCGCGCACTCGGAGGGGCTCCGGACGTGGCACAGGTGACGCGTTCGCAGGGCGGGGCGGGGGGTGTCCGGGCTCCGGAGACCCGGCGTCCTGAGCGCGGGGCAGTGAGTGGCTCTGGCAGGTGCGCAGCATCGTGGCCCGCGGGCCGCGCAGGTGGGTCCCCCCTCTCCCTCCCCTCCCCCCCGCCCCGCGTCCCGCTCGCGCTCTGGGTCTCCGATGCGGGGCGGGCGCTTTGGGCATCAGGGAGAGCCGCGCGGGAGGCTGGCGCAGGCGCGGCGAGTGGGTGAGTGTCCCCTCCAGCGCCCCCTCCCCCAGTTGTAACACAGGAAACTGCTGTGGACTCTGCACCGCGGAGGTGGGTCCCGTTTAGAGTCTGGAGAGTCGGGTGTGGAGGGGCCGCGCGGAGTCAGGGCAGACACGGGTTCTGTTTGGGTTCTGTTTACGGCGCTGCCATTGCGCCCCGGCAGGTCGGTCCCGCCGAGCGAGGGCCTCGGTTTACCCGGCTGGGAAATGGGATCGGACACCGCCTGTCCTGCCGCTCAGGGACCGCGGGCCGCCCCAGTTCACGGAAGGGTCGGCGTGCGCCGCGCCGCGTGGTCCTAGCCGAGCACCTCCCCGCCCCTGGGGTGACGGGCGCTGGGGAGGAGGAGGGGTGAGGGGCGCTGCCATTTCACCGGCTCCCGGCCCCACACGGAGCTGGGACCGTGCGTCCTGGGCGCGTGTAAGTGACACGGCAGCGGGCCAGGGTCAGAGAGAGCTTCCCCCGAGCAGCTGGCCGTGAGGTGCGGGAACCCCACTTCTCTTTCAGGGGCGCTGTGCCAAGTAGAGAACTCCCGGTTACCGGGAAGTGAAAGTCTGCCCCCTAGGAGACCGGAGCCGCCCGGAGCCGCGCCGGGGGGCTCTGTGCTGAGCGGGGTTCCCACCCCGCAGCCCTCGGCCACATCTCCTCCCTGCGCCCCGCACCTGCTCCCCGCCTGGGGGGCGGGCTCCCCTCCGCCGGCAGCCGCACGTGCTTCTCCTCCCCCCCCCCCCCCCCCCGCTTCTGTACTGCGCCCAGCGAGGGGGGCTCTTTTGTTGTTGATCCTCACCCGACGGTATTTTCCCACTGATTTTTAGAGAGAGTGGAAGAGAGAGGGAAAGAGAGAGAAACGTCCATGTGAGAGAGGCACAGCTATTGGTTGTCTCCTGCACGTGCCCCACCAGGGCCCCCGCCAGGCAGCAGCCTGCAACCAAGTCTGTGCCCTCGAAGGGAATCGAACCCGGGACCCTTCAGTGCACAGTCTGACACTCTGTCCACGGAGCCACACCGGCCAGGACCCAGCGCTGGCTCTTTTTAATGAGAGTGGCCAGCTGCCCAGGAGCGGCCGTGGTCTCCAGAGAAGCGGGGGTCCTGATCCCGGGTGCGGGTGAAGAGCTGGCTGCTCTCCTTCCTCTTCTGGGGTCTCCATCCGAGAGGGCTCCCCTGTTCCCAAGGTGAGCGGAGGCCTCGGAGCAGGCAGCCCCAGAACCGGAGCGATGGCCCAGCGAAGGGTGGCGAGGAGCCAGTGGGACCTGGGAGGGGACGGAGGGCGGCCAACCAGTGACCAGGTGCCTGGCGGGCAGGAGCCCGGGCTGCGTGGAGCTGGCATCCGGTGCGCCCTGCCCTTTGGGCCGTGCCCAGCTGCCCTGAAGCCCTAGCCCTGCCACCCCGTCCCCTGCTCAGTCTCTAGAGGAGCCCAGTGTCTCCCCTCCCCCCCAAGCCGCCTCCCCTGGAGGGGCAGGAGCCGAGCAGCTGGCTCCCTAAGAAACCTCAGACCTCAGCGTCTCCGCCCCCTCTTCTCAGATGACTGTCCCCCCCCTACAGACGGGATTCATTTCGCTCCGACGTCTCACCCGGCTGAGGAGAGTCAGCGGAGAAGTCTACAGGAGGACACAAGCTCGTCCTGTCGAGGGAGAGGATGAATTTGTTGTCTGGGTGGGGACTGTGGCGATTGGACAAGGGAGGGCCGGGGGGAGGGGCCGTGCTGGACAGCGTGCTGGCCCTGGAGAGCGAGGCCGCCCGCCTGGCTGTGCTGACCCTCCTTCCCATCACCCCGCGAGGAGACAGGACAGTGGGCGAGGAGAGGCCACCTGGTCGCACCAACCAGGTGTGCCCCCAGGACATGTCGCATCCCCGAGGGAGTGGGTTTCTAAGGTCGGAGGCGTTTCCAGAGCGGCTTCGCTGTGTTGTTCTGGACGGAGGCGAAGAGTCCTGCCCGAGGTGCTGGTTGAGAGGCGGCTGTGCTCACCGTTCCCAGACCTGGGAGGGGCCCCAGAGCCTGTTCCCCAGAGCCCTGGTCTGTGCAGGGAGCAAGCAGGGGGGCTACGGAGCCGAGGCTTGAGAGTCCCCGGGAGAGGCAGGCCTGGGAGATGCTGGGAGGGGTCAGAGCCCCGGCTCGGGGAGGGCGTGCACAGGGGACCCGCGGGGCAGGCGCCAGGTGGACTGTGCTGCCCACGGTTTGGGGCGACAGCACAGCGCGGTGCGTTTTGATGCAGAGACCAGGGCACACGGGCCTCGCCTGCCTCCGGCCGCATCCTGCTCTGGGTTGGTCTGGGCCTGTTTCTGTTCTGCGCTCGGAAGAGCTCACCGCCGGTCGGCGGTCACAGCCCAGTCTCCAAAGCCGTGCCCAGGGGATGGAAGCGGGGGCTGTGGGGAGCCGGCTGGGCGGGGGGCTGGGGGCGTGGGCGAGCACGGTTGATGGGGAGTTGCCTGCACCGGTCGGTGGGTCTCATCTTGTGTTTTGGGGGGCAGGACCCACAGTCCTGAAAGGCCGCTGGCCGGGCGGAGGGGAAAAGGGGACTTCCCACCCGTTCCCTCCCCTTCGAAGCCAAGAGGCCATGTGCAAGGAGCACCTCGCTGGCTGGAGAGCCGGTCCCAGAGCAGCAGGTCAGACGGCAGCCGGCCCCCCTCCCCCAGCAGGTCCCAGAGCAGCAGGTCAGAGGGCAGCCGCCCCCCCCCCCCCCAGCAGGTCCCAGAGCAGCAGGTCAGAGGGCAGCCGCCGCCCGCCTGGCGCTGAGCGAGGCTGTCGCCCCTGATGTGCACCGGCTGGCCGGCCGGGTGGCCCGGAGCAGGGTGGCCCGGAGCAGGGTGGGGCGGAGCAGGGTGGGGCGGCCCCGTCCGGCTCCGAGGAGTTTGTGCAGAAGCTGATGCAGAGTGCGGCTTCCGCAGGCCTTTTGCTGATCAGCCGCGTGGGAAGCTGGCTGCGTGCTCACAGGGAACTGGAGAAGGGTCCCCATCACGGCTCCTAGGCGGCGGCGATCAGACTGCCTCAGGCTCTCTTCCAGGACTGACAGTCAAACTGGAGCGTCACTCCTCGGCTTCCGGTTGCCAAAAAAGCTTTTTGGAGAAACGGGTGAGGCGGCGCCCAGCCTCCCCGAGCGCCTCGCGGCATCTGCAGCTGGACCGGATCAATGGCCGCGGCTCCGCAGGCTCGCATTTCCCGTTATCACAGTCAGCCCGGCTCCCACGGAGCGCGCTCACCCGTGGGCCAGGGCAGCCGCAGGAAGACGGGGACGCGCACGTGCCAGGCCCACCGCTGCTTGGTTACCGGCTCCTATCCACACGCGACCTCGTGGGCGCCTCCCCTGCCTGACCGCCCGCCTCCACTGCTCAGCTGAGTTGCTGCTTTCGGAGTTTGCCTGTCGCCCTCCTCGGGGGCTGGGAGCCGTCTCACCCTCTCAGCCGGCTCTCTGATGTGGCTCTGAGCCCCGGACGTGTGGTGCCCGCCGGTCAGTCCCCGGGAGGTGCCTGGAGCCTGGCCGGGCTGGGTGGTGTCCCCTGTGTCCTGCTCTGGCCGCCCTGGATGTCACTGGACATCGGTGGGTTTACCCACTGGGTTTGATCTCAACTTTATTTTATTATTTAAAATATATTTCTATTGATTTCAGAGAGGAAGGGAGAGGGAGAGAGGGATAGAAACATCCATGATGAGAGAGAATCATGGATCGGCTGCCTCCACGTCCCCTGCTGGGGATGGAGCCCACAACCTGGGCCTGTGCCCTGACCAGGAATTGAACCGTGACCTCCTGGTTCATAGGTCGATGCTCAGCCACTGAGCCACGCCAGCTGGACCGATTTAAATTTTAGATTATTTTTTTTAAAAAAATTTTTATTAAGGAATTATATGTGTACATATCTTACCATTGTCTCCCCCCCCCCCTAAATTTTAGATTTTGGGGACATGGAGAAACTGTCTTGTCAAGTTAATTTAAGTTGCTTTCTCCAAATAGGCTTTAAAAACCTTTAACAAGTATAATCTGAAGGCATAGAACACATCTCCCTGTTTGGTATGGATTTACTTGGTGGAATAGGAGCGAGAGGACTTTCCATTTGATGAAAAATTTAGAAAAAATGATGAGTAAACAGTCTTTGCAAGGAGTTACACGCTAGGGACCCGATTCTCAAACCCGTCCCCCTCAGCCACTGCGTTTCGCGCGAAGCCGTGTGAGGGAGGGAGACGGTCATGACCGCGATGCTCTGAGGCTTGTCACATGCTGTCTGAGGGTTAGAGACACAGCTGTGCTCCGACTGAGCAGGCCCGCGGCTTCCCAGGTTTAAGACCCTGCACGCGTGTCACCGAGTGGGTCTGCTCCCCAGTCCCTGTCTCCTGACTCCAGGAGGGGAGAGTTCTGCCCCGGAAGGACCCGGGAGCAGGGCGGCTGTGGGGGGGCCAGACCTCGGGATGGGGGGGCAGGCCCCCGGGAAGCCCGCCGGGCACAGGCAGCGTGATCAGGGGTCCCGGCTCCGTGGCCGAGCCAAGCCTCAGGGCTTTAGGCGGTTTGAGGATCTGACGTGCTAGATGGCCTCACGTCTGTCACACGTCCGTTTCGTGTTTTTAATCCCAGAAGGGGGACTGGCTCCCTGTGGGACACGTTGCGAGCAGCCCGTCCTCGCGGCCCGAGGGTCCACGCCTGCTCCTCCCCCACGGCCTCCTCCCCCGTTCTCTCCCCAGACACACCCGGGCACCAGCCTTGCGGGCAGAGCCCTCCCCGTCTTTCTCTCTAGACGCCAAGATGTGCCCAGGGAGGTCCTTGTGATCACTGAGCATCTCGCAGCCTGCGCCCCTCCCCCCACAGACGCCACCGGGAGTGAGGGGCCTCTTGTGTATCGTCTGGTGCATGTAAACGCCCTCACGCCCTCACGCCCTGGGGTGGGGTAGCCGTGCCCATGTATTTGATCACGTCCTCGTCACCGCTTCTTCGGAAGCCACTAGAAGCCCCGCCACGCATCCTCGCGCCCGCACGGGGCTTTGTTTGGAGGGTAAAAGAGGAAAGAACGCACGGCTTGTTTTACTATTCGGGGAACATAGCGCTGTCAAAATTTGCATCTTTGGCCATTTAATTCCCCAAATGTTTGTTCAGCTGTCAGAGCGCAGAGCGAGGCGCTAGAGGGATTCCGGCGTGGGGCGGGGCGTGTGCAGCCCCCGCTCGTGTCGGGGACCCTTCCTGAGCAGGGCCGAGGCAGGGACGCCGACCCAGGGGCTTCAGGGTGACTCGCGCCGACCTTGTTCCAGAACCAATTCGGGACGGTGTGCGGAGATGAGACGGAGGCCGGGAGGGTGTGTGCGGGGAGAGGACGGCGTGCGGAGATGAGACGGAGGCCGGGAGGGTGTGTGCGGGGAGAGGGAGAGGACGGTGTGCGGAGATGAGACGGAGGCCGGGAGGGTGTGTGCGGGGAGAGGACGGTGTGCGGGGATGAGATGGAGGCCGGGAGGGTGTGTGCGGGGAGAGGGGGAGGACGGTGTGCGGGGATGAGACGGAGGCCGGGAGGGTGTGTGCGGGGGGAGGCCAGCGGCCGGCACGGGCCTCGGGGACGAGAGACCAGGCGGAGAAGCCGCAGGCCTGATTCCGGGAGGCGAGAGAACTGTCTCTGGATTTTCATCAGGAAGGCACTGCCCAGCTCCAGCCGGCGTGGCTCTGTGGATAGGGCATCGGCCTGCGGACTGAAGGGTCCTGGGTTCAGTTCCCGGTCAGGGCACAGGCCTGGGTTGTGGGCTCGGTCCCCAGTGGGGGGCGTGCAGGAGGCAGCCGATGCACGACTCTCTCATCATGGATGTGTCCCTCTCCCCCTCCTTCCTCTGGGAGCCACAAGAATATATTTAAAAAGAAGAAGGCCTGCCTGTGCCGTGGCCGCGTCCCCACGACCCCGTGTCGCGCCGGGGCCCGGTGCCCCTGCTTCTCGGCCGCTTCCCACCTGCTCCCAGCGCCGGCCAGGTGTCCGCCTCTCAGCGAAAGGTCATCGGGCCGAGGATCAAGTTCACGGGTTTAATCCAGAAATAGCTTCACAAGGACCTAACGGGACGTCTGACCGATGACAGCAGCACCAGGGCCGTCCCGGTGCCTCTGGGGGAGGGGGGACGTGCTTCTCGGGCTCTCTGTGAGCCCTGGGCTCGCAGCGCACCCGCCCAGACGTGGGGGTGCTTTAGGGGTGTTGCTGTGTTAGAACTATAACGACAGGATATTGTCCTTTAAAAACAGAAAACCCGCCGGCTGGCGTGGCTCAGTGGCTGAGCGTCCACCTAGGAACCAGGAGGTCAGGGCACAGGCCCGGGTTGCGGCTCAATCCCCAGTAGGGGGCGTGTAGGAGGCAGCTGATCTAGGATGTTCCTCTCTCATCATTGATGTTTCTCTCCCTCTCCCTTCTTCTCTGAAATCAATAAAAATATATTTTTTTAAATAAAGAAAAACGAAACCAGAAAGCCCTCGCCCTTGGTCCGTGCAGCGAGCAGGGACGGCCGCATGGTGGGTCCCAGGTGGAAGGTCCGAGCGCCCCTCGGAGGAGTGCTGAGGCCCTGCCGAGCTGGACGTGCTAGGAGGTGGTGGACGTGGGCGTGTGAGCGGGACGTGGGATCTTCCAGTGGGCAGCTCGCCCCAGTGTCAGGAAGCTGGGGAGACTGAGCCGTGGGGCCCAGCGCCCATGATCACGCTTGTCGGCGTCTTGCCTCGGGAACGCGGCCCCGGCCGACCCATGTCGCCACGTCTGAGGCCACGCTCAGGCCCTTTAGAGCCCTCGCCCCGAGCTGAAGCACGAGGCTTGCAGCAAATACCACACGCGAGGGCACCCGGAGCCGCGTCGCCTCGCGGCCTGCGCAGTGGTTCGAGGAGGCACGCCCTGCGTGTAGAGTTTTCGGCTATGCGATGGTGTCCCACCCGGCACCGAACCCGGGGCAGAGGGCCCAAGTTCATGGGCAGACAGTGCAGTCGGAAGCCGGCATGGCCGAGCCTGGGCAGGCAGACAGTGCGGGGCAGCGGCCGCCTCCCAGGAGGTCAGGCGAGACACCACGTCGAGGCCACGGACTCCCCGTCAGGTCCCAGGTCCCAGGGGGAGGCGAGCTGCGGGCCTCGGGCAGGGCAGAGGGGTCACCTGGCTCAGACTGTCCGTCCGAGACTGGCCGCCTGGAGAGCGGCCCGTTTCTCGGCGAGGAAAGGGTGTGAGAGCTGGCTGTCCTCTGCTGATGCTGTTTTGATCTCTGGCTCAATAACAAACCGCCCCAAACCCAGCGGCTCAGAACAATGACTGCTTCTTCCTCCTGCCTCTGTGGGCGGCGGGCCGTGGCTCAGCTGGCCCTGGGCTCCCTCGAGCTGCCTCCAGCCGGAGGGTCAGCCGGCCGGCCGGTCCCGACGGCCGTCAGCAGCCCCGGCAGCAGCAGCGCCCCCTGTCAGCTGGCGGTCTCCCGGGCAGCGCCCCAGAGAGCGAGAGGCAGGTGCTGCAGGCCTGTCAGGCCCACCTGGGCCCAGAGCCCTCCCAGCCTCGCTTCCCGTGGGCGATCCGCAGGCGCAAGGCCACCCCGCGTCCTGGGGGGAGACGGGGGCCGCCCCTCGGTGACGGCAGGGGCGACGTCCTATTGCAGACAGTCACGGCCGCTCCGAGGTTTGTGGCGGTGACAGCTGCGCCCGGGCACCCGGCCATCGCACTTATCACGGAATCGGCTGCACGTGGGCCTCCTGAGCCCACGCCGCGCCTGAGGCCCGGGACCAGGATCTGATTCCAGGTCTCTCTCCAGCCGAGTGGCATTTGTCCTACAAGGTCGACAGGACACAGAGACGTGCTCAGTGGTTCTCAGTCCCTCGAACCCACTCGCCACCGCCTTCTGGTGCGTGTGGGGAGCAGGCAGACGAGAGACGGAGAGGCGGCGGGCAGGGCGTCCCTCAGCCACGTCCCTGCGTCCGGGGCTTCTCGGACGGGACGGACGGTGGAGGCGAGAAGGCCTCTGGCTTCCTGGGCTGCTTGGCCAGCGTCCCGGGGATTCCTTAAAAAAGGACAAAGCGCTGGGAAGGCCTCGCCTGCCCAGGTTTTCCTTGGTTTTGCAGTGCTGGCGGGAAGCCAGGCCTGTCCCAGCCCAGAGGCTCCTCGGGGCCCCTCCGGCGAGGACAGGTGCCCGGTCGCCGGGGTCCCACTCCGCCTCAGTCCAGGGCCTCCCTCACAGGTGGGACGCTGTGTTTGAAATGCTGACTTGCTTCGCGATGGGCTCAGGTTGTGCAAGCTTCCAACCCCTTCCTTACGGTCGCGTCCAGTTCTGTGCCGTGGCGTCCGGTTCTGTGCCGTGGCATCCGGCTCTGTGCGGTGGCCTTCGGTGGCTGTGGTCTCCCGTCGAGGCGTCCGGTCTGCCCGGCCCAGCGGCTGTCCTGGGAGCTCGGAGGGTTCGGAAACAAAGACTCTTTCATACAAGTTTTCCGCGGGGCGAGGAGCTAGGAGGCAACATTTATCGAGTAAATAAAATGTGCATCTGTGCTGTGAGCCTTGGAGGGGCCTGATCGCCTTGGGGAGACTCCGGCTGGGGGGGGGGGGGCGCAGGTGGAACCACAGGCAGCGAGGGGGCTGGCAGGAGGCCTCCCCCCCCCCCCAGGCCCAAAGGCGGACCAGCTCAGACATTGTGAACAGTGAGTGCACAGGGTAAGACCAGGAGAGTGATGACATAGGTTGTTAACTCGGTCACGTTCCACGCTATCTACTGTGAGTTAAGAGCTAGAACATGCAAACCATGTGACGCACACACGTACGCTAGGACAGGATCAGAGCCTTGGGAGGCCCCGGATCGCCCTGCCGGGTGGGCGGTGGTGACTGTGGGCTGAGCACCAAAGGGTCTCGGGTTTGGTTCCTGGTCAGGGCACACACCCAGGTTCCAGGTTCAGTCCCCAGCCAGGGCACGGACAGGAGGCAACCGATGGAAGTTTCTTTCTCGCATCAGTCTCTCTCTTTCCCTCTCTCTCCCCCTCCCTGGCTCCCTCCCTTTCTCCCCTTCCCCCTCTCCTCCTCTCCCCCTCCCCCTCTCCCTCTCTATCTGGAATCAATGAAAAAAAAAATCCTCAGGTGAGGACTATAAAACCAAAAGCCTATAATAGAAGGGAGAACTGACCAGGGCGGGGAACCAGGGGAGACATTGTTTCTGGGAGAAGCAGGAAGGATCAATCAGGAGGCGGGCGGGGGGGGGGGGGGGGAGATGGGGTGCCCCCCACCGTGCTGTGTCTTGGTGGGGGCTCTGGGCTAAGTGACAAAATGCATATCAAGAGCCCCAACCCCCAAAACAAACGGTAGAAAGAGATTGTCTTCACCGGGGGAAGAAGCCAGTACACCCTGAGGAAGTGCGGGTGTGCGTGAGCGGGAGGGGCAGGACGCACAGATTTGAAACTGAATCGGAGGCGTCAGAGAAGGGGTCCTTGGGGGCATTCACACCGGACGTAAGGGGACAGGTAGGACGAGGAGGGTTAAAGACGTCCGTGGTGATGTGGACTCTGTTAAAACAGCTGGCCCGACGGTTTGGCTCAGTGGATAGAGTGGTGGTTCGATTCCGGTCAAGGTCACCGACCTCAGTTCCAGGCTCGATCCCCAGCCCTGGTTAGGGTGCGTTCGGGAGGCAGCCAATCGATGTGGTTCTTGCTCAGGGGGGGCCTTGCTCAGTGGGGGGGCCTTGCTCAGGGGGGGCCTTGCTCAGTGAGGGCCTTGCTCAGGGGGGGGCCTTGCTCAGGGGGGGGCCTTGCTCAGTGGGGGGCCTTGCTCAGGGGGGCCTTGCTCAGTGGGGGGGCCTTGCTCAGGGGGGGCCTTGCTCAGTGAGGGCCTTGCTCAGGGGGGGGCCTTGCTCAGGGGGGGCCCTTGCTCAGTGGGGGCCTTGCTCAGGGGGGGCCTTGCTCAGGGGGGGGCCTTGCTCAGGGGGGGCCTTGCTCAGGGGGGGGCCTTGCTCAGGGGGGGCCTTGCTCAGGGGGGGCCTTGCTCAGGGGGGGGCCTTGCTCAGTGGGGGGCCTTGCTCAGGGGGGCCTTGCTCAGTGGGGGGGCCTTGCTCAGTGGGGGGGCCTTGCTCAGGGGGGCCTTGCTCAGTGGGGGGCCTTGCTCAGTGAGGGCCTTGCTCAGGGGGGGGCCTTGCTCAGGGGGGCCTTGCTCAGGGGGGGGCCTTGTTCAGGGGGGGCCTTGCTCAGTGGGGGCCTTGCTCAGTCGGGGGGGCCTTGCTCAGGGGGGGGGAGAAGCAGCGAGGGCCGTGCGCTCAGGGGAGGGTGTCGAGGAGAAGTGGTGCTCACAGGAAGGGCACACAGGCTCGCTGACCTCGCCGGCGCCGTGTCAGGAGCGGGAATGGAGTGGGCTGAGACCGAGGAGGTGAGAGATGGTGGCGGTGTGGACAAACCTTCCTAGAACTTTCTAGATGGGGAGAGACACAGGGCGGAAGGAGAATGTGTTTTGCCTGAGAGCCAATAGGAAGATCTAGGTGAGGGGAGAGTAACGGGAGCAAAAGATCGCAAGGGGGCCAGCGAGGGTGGGTGAGGCCACAGGCGGAGGCAGTGGGGAAGGTGCAGGAGCCTGTTGAGCATGAGCGTGGCGAGTTTTCATCTCGGCTGTGCGATGAGGGGGGGGGGGGGATGTGTGTGTTATCTGCTGAGGACGGGGCGGATGGCTGCAGGCTTGAGAAGAGTGGGGACGATTCGGGAAATCAGCCGTGGGTGTGAGGGGCTGGGTGGCCAGGGGCTGCTGGAAGGACGGCTCTGGGTCCAAGCTGGTGAAAGGGAAGTGGACGCGGGAAAGGCCCGCTGGACCGGAGCAGCCGGCCATGGACTCGCGCTGGTGTGTCCTGAGCACACGCAGAGGGAAGGTCAGCCGAGGAAACGCCTGAGGCAGAGAAAGGACGAGTGACGGGCAGTAAAGGTGGTTGAGATGAGGGCCCATTCCGGCTGAAGGTCACGGGCCCCGGGCACGGGGTGGTGGCAGGGCGTGAGCGCGGCTGTGACTGGGCGGAGGCTCTGGGTGGGAGGAGGCCTTTGGGAGGCTGAGGGTACCAGTGAGGACAGGGACAGAGGGCGCCTGCACCTCACCGCCTGTGGAGGGTGCATTTCACACCTTCCCGCCCCGCACTGACACCAGCTGGGAGTCAAGTGTATGGGAAACGCCTTGGGGAAAAGTGCAAACATCCCGTGTCCACAACTCCTGTGAATGGGGAAGGGCTGATTGTTGTGAAGTCCAAGCCTAGACACGCCCCTCCTGCACCCAGACACGCCCCTCCTGCATCTAGACACGCCCCTCCTGCATCTAGACACGCCCCTCCTGCACCTAGACACGCCCCTCCTGTACCCAGACACGCCCATTTCTCGTATAGACACGCCCCTTCATCATCTAGACACGCCTCCGAGCCCAGGCCCTCCGCAGCCCCCAGCCTGGGCGGAGGTGTGTGAATGAGGCCTCACTTTCCTGCCTTTTCTGTGTGCTCCTGGGCTTAACCATGACCAAACTCCCAAGGGCCTCCATCCGGTTCTCTCCATCGTTACATTTCTTGCCTGACTCAGTGAACAGACAGGGCAATGCTTTCCTGGGGAAATAGGTAACCTCCCGGGCGAGTGCTCAGACGCAGAGCTGGGAGGAGGGCTTCATTCCCCGTGTCTGTTGCGTCTTCCGTGGCAGCCGGCACGTGGCTGTGGCGCTGTTCCGTCCTCCCCCCCCCCCCCCCCCCCCCAGTGAACCGAGTGTCTGCGGGGAGCACCGAGCGTCCATGGGACACGCACTCAATCAAAGCCAGCTTCTAGGGAATGACAGGTCTCTTCATGGTGTGTTTCTAAAAATGGGACAGCGGAGTGAGCAGTTCGTGAAGTGGGCAGTGTCGCGTGCTTTACCGTGTCACTTGGGCCAACATGCGCGAAGTGAGTGCTCGTGGGACACGCTGAATTGTAACGGAAGTGCCCGAGCAGCCGTGCCCGGCCGGCGCCCTCCGGGGCCCGCGCAGAGACGCCTCCCTCCTGCCCCGGTTGTCCATGTTACCCGTCGGACCACAGTTCGCGTGGACGTGGCACTCTCTCCTGCTTCCTGGCTGCCTTCTCTTCACCTGCCTGCCCACATGGCCCCTGTTGGCTGGGATCTTAGAAAAACACGATCCCTGCTCTGTCTCGCTGAGGAAATCGTAGCGATGTGTAATGCATCCACAGAACCTACTTTCATGGGTCATTTGGCTAGTAGTCAACTAAAAGACCACCGATTCAACTGAACACACAACACACACAATTTTTAAAAGAAGGTAAATGAGCGGCCCCGGCAGTGAATCCCCGAGAGGATCGTAGCGTCAGTATTTTTGCTGAGCGCACACCAGAGGGAGGAGGAGGGAATCCATTAGGGACGCGGGAGGGAGGACGGACGCTGGTCCGACGCGCTGGTTGGAAGGGGACGAGGCGAGGCTGAGTTGGCTTCTGTTGATTCATTTTCTTTTCACTCGCGGGTCAGCCCTCTCCCGGGGGGAGGGGGGGCTGCAGGAAGGCTGGTTTGCTGGACGGAGCAAATACTTCCGTCTCCTTTTTTTTTTTTTTGTCTAAATGTTCCTAAGATTTTTAGGAGCCAAAATAGTTCAGCTCAGCGAGACAGAAAACGTGCTTTGAAAGTGCTTCCGACGTTCTTTTCACGAACTCTACCCTTAAAACCTGAAGCGCTTTCATAAAAACCTCTTTTTTTTAGAGAGGAAAAGCCGTGGGGGGGGTTTTGGTCCAGGGATATGTGTGATTGCAGGATTTTTTTTTGTTTGTTTCTGTTGTGATTTTTTTTTGGTTTAATTGTTTCTTAGAAATTATCTAACCCAGTGGTCAGCAAACTCATTAGTCAACAGAGCCAAATATCAACAGGACAACGATTGAAATTTCTTCTGAGAGCCCAATTTTTTAAACTTAAACTTCTTCTAACGCCACTTCTTCCAAATAGACTCGCCCAGGCCGTGGTGTTTTGTGGAAGAGCCACACTCAAGGGGCCAAAGAGCCGCATGTGGCTTGCGAGCCGCAGTTTGCCGGCCACGGATCTAACCAACTCTCATCTTATAAATGAGGAAAGTGAGGCATAGAGAAATCAGGTGATTGGTCCTGTTTAATTGAAAACATCGCTGAAAGAACCCCTTAGCGTTAGCACGTGAAATTCCCTTTTCATCGTAAACTCCGAGACTTGGATGTTTGTGCACGTCACCGGGTGACAGTTGAAAGATGGCAGGAAAAACGCTGAGCTCTTTGAGACACGGGCTCCCCGCTTTTATTTCAAATACAGATACAAGGTTATACGCCCGATCGCTGGGAAGGGCTTCCAGTCCTTACCGTTTCCTTGTATCCCTCCACTTGCGCCAAATGAAAATAAACGGCTAAGACGGCAGCCACACGCTTTTAAAGTGAAAGCGTTAATTGAGGCTCGTCGTGAGCCGCTGAACGCCGCTGAGCGCCCTCGCTTCCCTCCGCAGGCGGGGGCGCCATGGACGCGGACGACGCGCTGGTCCTGGGCACCGTGCTCGCCAGCCTGGGCGCCTTCCAGCTCCTCTTCCACTTGGTCAGCTCCTGGCTCTCCGCGAAGGTGTCTCCGGGCTTCAGCCGCCTCGGCCCCGCCAAGAAGATCGAGTGGAACTCCAGGTAACGCTGCGGACGCCACGGCCTTCCCCGAAAGCGAGGTCGGGAAATAAAATTGCTTAAAATGTTCCCCAAAGCCTTTCCTTTAGCCCGGCTGGCGTGGCTCTCGGTTGAGCATCCTCCGTGCACCCACAAGGTCGCCGGTTCCATTCCCAGTCGGGGCACGTGCCTGGGTTGCAGGTTTGATCCCTGGTTGGGGTGCGTGGGGGAGGCCACCCACCGGCATTTCTCTCCCCCATTGATGTTTCTCCGGCTCTCTCTCTCTCCCATTGATGTTTCTCTCTCTCTCCCTCTCTCTCTCTCTCCCATTGATGTTTCTCTCTCTCTCCCTCTCTCTCTCTCCCATTGATGTTTCTCTCTCTCTCCCTCTTTCTCTCTCTCCCATTGATGTTTCTCTCTCTCTCCCTCTTTCTCTCTCCCCCATTGATGTTTCTCTCTCTCCCTCTTTCTCTCTCTCCCATTGATGTTTCTCTCTCTCTCCTATTGATGTTTCTCTCTCTCTCCCTCTCTCCCTCTCCCCCTCTCCCTTCCTGTCCCTCTAAAAACCAACGAAACAATAGTCTTCCGTTTCGGATCTAAGAAAATCTAAGCTGAAAATGGTGACGTTAGGACTAAGAGAAGACAAGTCGCTAGCTCTCATACAAGGAACATTGAACCACGTCTGACATTGAAAGACGGTGGAAGAACGCATTTCAGGTTCCGGGTTAGTGTGGGAGGAGCCGACGCCAGCTGGCGGCCGAGAGGACGGTCTTGCACGCTCCTCTGGAACGTTTACGATGAGCAGCCCACGTCCTGGCAGTGAAACTGGAGCGCAGCGAACAGGAGCCGCCGCGCGGCCTATATATAGTCTTGGCCGCTCCGCCCGCGGCAGCTGACCGCCGGCCGGGGACAGGGTGTCTCTCTCGGTGAACTGCACGTTGCAGCCCTGAGCCTCCAGCATCTACCCCGTTGTTCTAGGATCCTAAAGCAGAAGCTGCTTTTTAGATTCTTTACCACAAAAACAAGTGGGAAGTGAGCAGACATGTAAGGACGTAGGAAGTTGTGTCAGTTTTGTTAGGTGAGAGGTTTTTGGGTGAGTTACAGACCACTTTCTGTTGTTGTTTAGTTGAAGTGGAGGCTGGCTGTACGATGAAGTCAGCCGGTCTCTAAAACGGCCGTAATTACCGTCAGAAACACACGGAGGAGGTCTGGCTCACACTGCTGCAGCTCTTCACCCCCAGAGTGAGGACGCTTCCCTGTGGGTTTTTGAAAAAACAAGAACTGTGACTCGTCTTAAGGACGGCGGAGAGGTTGTCCCGGGCGGGAGGCAGGCGGTATTGGCCGTTTCGTTTCCAAACTCTGCCGATGGGAGGACAGAACGGGGGGAGGGCGGCTGGTTCCTGTTTTCATTCCCTTTTCACCCTGGTTAGAGCAGCCGCAGGCCCGTGAACCTGGAGAGCTGCCAGCCCAAGAGCTGGGGTGATGGGGGGGCGGGGGGGGGCACGTAGCGCTGAGACGATGACCGTGCAGTGCGACCGGAAAGCACTTCTCCTTACTCAGCGTTATCCTGGCCCTTCGGCGCGGGCCGCCCTGGGGAAACGCCCGTGAGAAAGAGGAGTCAGATGATAACGCGGCGCCTGATGCTGTTCCGGTGCGCGTGCGTGCTCCCCTCTCGGTCAGTCCTGTCCCCACCTGAGCTGGGTTTACACGGGGCTTAACGCTGAGAGGCGGAGAGGGCAGAGGAGGAGAAAAAGTGGCTGTTTTCTGAGTCAAGTGCACACACGCACGTCCTGAAATCCAGCGTCCCGTCTGGAGGCAGACGGGCGACCCTCCCTGACCCCCGCCCCTCCCCTCCCCCCGCTGCCCGGGATAGTCTCCGAGGAACCGGGTCTGGGCCGCCCACGGAAGGGCAGGAGGGGAAACGCCAGGACGTTCTCGCCCGAGAGAGAGGGTGTAATGAGTGCGTGGGGCATCGCTGTACTCGGTGTGGCTTTTCCTGAAAACACACGTGGGAGCCGCTGTTTCCGTCCTCGCTCCGTCCTCGGCTCCTGTGGGACAGACAGGCCTCTGGTATTTCGCGCTCCCGATTTTAAACCGGCTTCGCCAGCGCTGAGCCCTTCTGTCTGAGCCGTGAAGTTTCTTCCAACACGCACAGTGCCCGTGGGTGATCACATCAGTAGCTCAAGTTGCTGTTGGAACACGGTCATCGTCGCCTTAAAGAGAGCGCTGTCTCCTCAAAGCCACGCGTTTCTCTTCGACCCCCTTTAGGGAAAAGGAAGGAAATACCTTATCTGGGTGGCATTTTGGTGTTTCTTTGTAGACACTGAGGAGTCTCCGTCCTGCTTTGCCAGGAGCTGCCTGTAAAGAGTTAACGATGAAGTTTGACCAACAGCAGCTTCTGAGCACAGGACGTTGATCCGGTCCCGGTGGCGTTGAACTTTCCCGGGACTCGTCTGCCAGTTCCTCCCCCTCGCACACTGCTCAGCAGACACGGGACGAGGCCTGGCCTCGGGGACAACATTTACACTTTGTCGGAAAGACGCTTTCACAGAGTTTTCACATGGCAGCCGAAAGCTGGCTGCGCGACTGTTGACGGATTTGTTTTATTTTGGTTTTGGTTGTACGATGACTGTTTAGCTGGAGGGCTTCTCGGACATGAGGATCCTAACCCTTTGATCCTGCTGTGTCCTCGGGGAACACGGGCCCACGGCACGCCAGGCCACCGAGCAGCCCGGACCGGCCGGGTCGGCGTGTCTCCCTCAGGCTCCCTCGTCGCTGTCCTCCGTGGGCGTGACCCCCGGAGCACCGGACGCGCGATGGGTTCCGCGGGACCTCTCTGTTAGGACCACGTCACCTGTGAGGTCCAGTAGAGTGGTCTTTCACGTTACAATAATCTTCTCCAATGTCAACGTTTATGTCGGTTGATATGTTTCACTCCCCTTTGAAGGGGGGGGGCCATGCAGAGAGGAGGTCATTGCTGTTAGTTTCTAGAGAGAAGGCTGTACTGTCCCTTCCATCTTCGTCCTAACGAAGAAGAACAGTCTTTATTTCTCGCTCCCATACCCTGGAGCGTGGCTATTGGCCGAGTCACTCCATTCTTAGCCGACGCTCACAGACGCTGAGCTTCCGTCGAACCCGCTCCTTCCACGAAGGAGCCCTGGCTCTGAGCTCTCCCGGCGTTTGTTCCTCCACAAACAGGTTTCTGTGTGGGTCCCGGGCGGTTTTCCTGTTCAGAAGCGCTTTCGTATGGGTGACAGCGTTCCCACGATCCGGCCCAGGATCTGGATGTGCCTCCGGGCCATGCGAATTCTGGTTCAGGATTTGGCGCTGGTCGCCGGTAGACTTGGAGTCACTCCAACTCTTGGAGCAGGAAGGAGCGCAGAATCCTAGGACATGCAGGGTGGGCACCGCCCCCCCCCTTCCCGGGCACGGGGGGCACAGAGCTCCCCCAGCTCCGCTCCTGCCTCGGAGCCTCCCACCAGCAGGTGACTCGGTGAACTTCCAGGAGGAACCTGTTAATTCCAAAGTCAGGCTGGCTGGTTCCGTGCTTACGTCCGGACCCTCTTCTCCGGCGTCCATGTGCTGCCAGCGCCGCGCCGATGCCGCTGTGGACCGGCTCCTCACGTGGCCCCTCCTCTCTTTCAGAGTGGTCTCCACCTGCCATTCCGTGGTGGTCGGGGCTCTGAGCCTGTCGGTGTCCTTGTTCGACGAGGCTGCCATTGCGGACCCACTCTGGTAAGCCACTCCTCCCGGCGCCGGGGTCGGGGTGGGCTGTCGGGGGGGGGGGGGGGGGCGCTGCTGAGCCTGTGACCGGAAAGCACCTGGCTGGCTCGGTCTGGCTTCAGCAAGAGGGGGGCTGGCCTGTGCGTCGCCCCGGCCCTCCCGGGGGAGCTGCTGAGCGGAGCGTGCAGCCGCGCCCCGGAGCCCCGCGTAGAGCCGCAGCGCGTTGTTGACGAGGACCATCCTCACAGTCACGTCTGACCCCTCACTCGATGCCAAAGCTGTGCCAGGAGGATCCGGCGTCCCCATGGGGAGGGGGGCTCCGCGGGACCGGCTGTGCGCCCGAGAGGGACGTGCCCGCGCTGACGGTGTGCAGGGCTCTCTGGGGATGGTGCCCCTCCCGGGCAGCGCCTCACCCCGCACTTCCTGGCGTCTCAGGAGCCGAGCTCCGCGCAGGGGGAGTGTGTTCTGGGAGAGCCCTGCGCGGCCGCGGCAACCGCAGCAGGGCCTTCGCCTTCTCCCCCCGGTTTTCATTTGTTTTCATTTCTGTTACTCCTCACTGAGGACCTTTTCCCACTGATTCTGAGAGAGAGTGGAAGGCAGGGAGGGAGGGGTGGGGGGGGGAGAGAGAGAGAAACATCGAGGTGAGAGAGACACGTGGGTTGGCTGCCTCCTGCAGCTGCCCTGACCAGGGCCCAGGACCGAACCTGCAGCCAGGTGCGTGCCCAGGACCCTTTGGCGTGCGGGTTACCCCGCCCCATAGCCGCTGAGCCGCACCAGCCAGGGCGCACGGACCGACGCCCCCAGAACCGCACCACCCTCTTCCCTGGGGAGGTGTCCCCGGGGCGGATCTGCTCGGTGAGTCCAGTTCCCTGACCAGGTGTTTCCACCGCCGCCATGTCCGGTGTTTCTTCCTTTTCCTATGTTTTACTTTATAAACACGTTGTCCACGGCACCATCCTTTGGGAAGTGAATCGCATAACAGAGAATCGGTTCACGACCGGCTTTTGTCCTCATCAGCCGTCCGCCCGTCATAATGGTCGACGTGTCTGCGTTTTCTTCGCCGCCGCCACGCGCCCCGGGCCCGGCTCCCCCGGGTCCTGTGTGCGGGCCGGACGTGGGCGCTGCCCAGCCTTTCCCACGCGCAGCTGCGCGGTTCCTCGCCGCCCTCTGTGTGCACGTCGCCGTGCGCTTTATAAGCCCGACGGTGAAGGACCGGCCGCCGTGCTTGTTTCTCGGAGCGGGGAGCGTTAGCGGGAGCGCGGCGGGTCTCGCTCGGAGGAGGGCCCCGGCCCGTTCCCACCAGGAGCTGACGCGTCCGCTGTCCAGGGGGTTGCTGACGGGCACCGCCTCCCGTCGGCGGGCGGGACGATTTCCTGAGGTTGTGAGAGTCTCGGATTCAGAATAAGGAGCCACACATCATCCCAGTCAGCGTCCGAACCCCCTTCGAACCCTTTCTCAAACAACTCGCACGAGAACACGCATGAAAAGCTGCCTTTTGGTAAAACCGTTTTCCTGAAACTGAGATAATCACAGAAGAAACCTGCTCCTCGTGCAGTTAGAGGGCATTCCGGTTGGAGCCCGGGCCCTGGGGGCGTGCTTCTGTCCCGGCGGGAAGAGGTCAGAGGTCGTGTGGCCCGTGACCCCGCGCTAAGGGAGCTTCTCCACTGTTCGCAGGGGCGACTCGCTGCTGGCGAAAGTGAACGTGGCCATTGCTTCCGGCTACCTCATCTCTGGTACGTGCTCCTCACGCCCCTTAAAGTTCCTCGCGGGCTGAGCACACGCCGTGGCCTGTGCTTCGGGGGATGGCTGATCTGAGGCGCAGCTTCAGGACCCACAGCGGAGAGCGTTTCCCATCGGCCGGTCCCCGAGGGGGAGCAGAGCCGCGGGGGGTCGGGGGGCCTCCCCGAGGCCTGGGCGGTCGGGTTAGCGAGGGTCCCTGTGGCCTGCGGAGCCTCCCGGGCGGGCACAGAGAATCCCTGCATTTTGTCCTCGAGTCTCCTGCCCGGGGCCCCAAGTGTGTGCCCTCGGCCGTGGCGCAGGGTGAGGGGAAAATTTGCAAAAGTCGGGCTTCCAGACCTGCCCTCAGTGAGGCCCTGGTCCCACTGCCGTGCCGGGCGGGCTGGAGGGGCCCCGGGGGGACCCTGAGCCGGTGAGCTGGCTCGTGCCCTGGCCGTTGATGCCCCTGACCGGACGAGAACCCGGACCCTTCAGCCCGCAGGCCGAGGCTCTGTCCGCTGAGCCACACCAGCCAGCGCTCACTCATGCTTTAACGGTGTGCCTCGTGCCGGGCAGCCCCCGGGGGTGGGGGCGCAGCTGCGTGGGAGCCGACGACAAAGCGGGTCCCTGGCCGCTGAGGCGGGAGCAGAGCGTGTGGCTGGAGCCGGGGGGGGCGGGGGGGTGAGCGCGGGAGGGGGACCGGCAGAGGCGCGGACGCAGCGCTGCCCGGGTGACCGCCGCCCCCTCCTCGCAGACCTGCTGGTCATCGCTCAGCACTGGGACGTGATCGGCGACAAGTTCTTCGTGATTCACCACTGCGCCTCCCTGTACGCCTTCTTCTTAGTGCTGGTGAGTGCGGGCGGCGGCCTGGCCGCGGGGCGGGAGGGGCTCCGGGGACGCCCAGGCCCACCCCGACCCCCAGGCCTGCAGACCAACTGCAGCCGCGTCCGGGTCCTCCCTGCGACGTGCCAGCCGCCCGTGGACAGAGCCACACCGTCACGGGGGGCTGAGGGCACGTGGTGGATTCGCACTCGGAGGCAAACGGCCCCGTTTCTTGAGTTTTCACTGAAAGCCCGCGGGACCGTGCAGCTGTCGTGTCTGTCCACCTTCCTGGCTGCACGTGGGATCAATCCACGCCTCACCATGGCAACCGGGAGTCCCCTTCTAGGCAGACCTCTCCACGGGGGACCTGGCTGCACCGCGTTGGCCAGAGCGAGCCGTGCCTTTTTAATGTTTTTATATTATATTCTTACTGATTGCAGAGAGGACGGGAGAGGGAGAGACAGAAACATCTGTGATGAGAGAGAATCACGGGCCGGCTGCCTCCTGCACGCTCCCTGCTGGGGATGAGCCCGCCACCCGGGCCTGTGCCCTGACCGGGAATCGAGCCGTGACCTCCTGGTTCATAGGTCGCCGCTCCGCCCCTGAGCCCCGCCGGCCGGGCCGCTTTTGTCTTTTACAATTTTGCGGCCCCTGCTGACCGCTAAGGCCCATCAGGAAGAGAACCGTTCGCAGACGAGGCGTGGAGGTGGGCGTGACAGCAGCTGCGGGCTCGCGAGTGGTCTCCGCGCTGGGAAACCGGCGAGAACGTCACCCTGACTGCGTCTCGTGTTCCTCACCAGAGAGACGGCACGCTGCAGTACATTGCGAACTTCCGCCTGCTCGCCGAGCTCTCCAGCCCCTGCGTGAACCAGCGGTAGGTGCCCGGCCCCCACCCGGGGCGCCCAGCCCCCAGGCCCCAGCTCCAGGCCTGGTGTTGTCAGGTTGTGCCGTGGGTTGGCAGCCGGGCGGGGGCGGGGAGATTGTTTACCAGGCCCCAGAGCTCCGGGTAGAAACGAGCGTGTGGACAGGCGTGATGACCACCACGCAGCGCCCACTTTCACAAGTGAGTCCCGTGTGCGCCAGGCTGCCTGCGCCCGGGGCGGCCTCCCAGCCCGTCACGGCGTCGCCGCCTGGCCTCTCTGGGAGCGTGTCTCCCCGCCGGCCGTCGTCCGTCCCTCTCTCCCCCGTCATCGTCCGCGCTGAGTGCCTGGAACACAGACGAACGCGTGAGCGCCCGCTCCAGCCCCGTGGCTCCCGCGCCCGGGGGTCAGCCGTGGGCGCCGCGGGGACAGAGCCGGGCGGGCAGCGCCGTCCTCTCTTTGTGCAGCTTCTTCCCTCCCAGACCCCTTCCCACCCTCCCACCCAGCGCGTCCACCGCCTGGGGGCTGCTGGCCCCCGTTCCTCAGGACGCAGCCCTGGTGTGCCCCGCGGGGACCCCCTCCGGGCTGGGCCCTCTCTGTGCTGGATGGATGCGCCTCCTCGCAGTCTGTCCTTCTCTGGTGCTCGTTTGTCTCCTTTCCACCCACACTGCTGCGGGAGGCCACCCGGCGCCTCCGGAGTTAATGTTCCTCTGGGTCCGGCCCTGGCGGGTGCAGCTCCGCCTCAGACTCTGGACGCTCTCCAAGGTCCCAACAAAGGTCCTGCTTGTGCTCACGGCCCCCCGGCGAAGCTCTCCCCACCCGCTCAGCTCTCAGTGTCCAGCCCGCAGCCCCTGGCCAGCCCCCGCCCCCACCCGGGGCGCCCAGCCCCCAGGCCCCAGCTCCGGGCCTGTTTCCTCTCCCGTCCTCGTCCCACACTTTCCTTCTTTCTCTCCCTGCAAGCGAGCCTCACCCCTTCCCAATACCAACACGAGAGGCTGGAAATTAAAGAAACCGCAGAGCCTGGCCGGCGCGGCTCCGTGGTTGGACATCGACACGGCTCGATTCCCGTCAGGGCACAGGCCCGGGCTGTGGGCTCCGTTCCCAGTGGGGGGTGGTGTGCAGGAGGCAGCCGACCCACGATTCTCTCCCCCCCTCTCCTTCCTCTCTGAAATCAATGCAAATATATTAAAAAAACAAACACAAGAAAAACAAAACACACTCACTACATGTTTCTCAGTTTGTAAATAGTGGCACGGCCCCCCCCCCCCTATCCCCCGGGGATCGAGCCCACAACCCAGGCATGGGCCCTGCCTGGGAATCGAACCCAGGACCCTCAGTCCGCAGGCCGCCGCTCTGTCCCCTGAGCCACAGCGGCCGGGACAGTGTGGTGTCTCTCCCGCTTTCCAGGTGGTTCCTGGAGGCCCTGCAGTACTCCAAGCTCTCCACGGCCAACGTGCTCAACGGCCTGCTCATGACGCTGGTCTTCTTCGTGGTGCGCATCCTGCCCATCCCGTCCTTCTACGGCTTCATGCTCTCCGTGGTGGGCACCGAGGCCTACGCCCGGCTGGGGCTGCTGACGCAGTGCTCCTGGGTCGGCTCGTGCGTGGTCCTGGACGTGATGAACGTCATCTGGATGGTCAAGATCTCCAAGGGCTGCCTGCGCGTCATCGCGCTCATGAGGCACGAGAAAGCCGCCAGCGGCCTTCGCAACGGGAAGCTGGACTGAGCGTGGACCGCGGGGCCCGGCGGGTGGATCCCGGCGTGTTCTCCTGCTTCCGTGTCAATTACACACCTTACCCAGGGTTCCAGTGTCTCCCTCCCCCCCCCCTTCTCTCTCTCTTTAAATTTTTACCTGTAGGAAAGAGAAACTAAAATTTTGTTTTTAATCCCAAGGTTTCTTCCTTGGTTTTGCTGTGCATCACAAGCATGGAGGCAGCGCGGTTTGAATAAAAGGTTAACATGGCGCGGTGGATCTTCTCAGGCCCCAGACCTGCCGCGGCATTTTCCCCGCCCCGCGCTGGCCTTCCCGTCCCCGTCTGCGGGAGATGGACCTGCCTGTGAACGCGGACACGGCTCGGCATCTGCACCGCACGTCTGCCTGCGCGGCCGTGCCGACCGGGCCGAGTGCCCTTCCCTGCGGCCGTCCCTCGTGCTCCCTTTCAGATGCGGCACTTCCTCAGGGTGGAGCCCTCACCGCCCTCGGCCGTTGGGTGGTGCAGGCGTGGGGAGCGCTCCCTGCGTGTGCGGGTCCTCCGGGGCGTCGCTGTCTTCTACTTTCAGCGTCTTGTCAGGCCACCGCCCGTCCTGTTGCGCGGTGGGTGCGAGGCGGGTCTGCCGAGCTCCTGGAGCCATGAGGGCCGCCTCCCAAGTGCACGGCAGGTGCCGCGCGACCCGCGCCCGCGGGGGCGCCCGAGAAGCAGCGTCCACCCTGCCGTCCCGGCTCCCCTGCGCGTCTCTGTGAAAAACATGTCGTTCTCATTGGCACGAGGAGCCGGCGTTCAGAGCCCACGAGCAGCATGCCGGCGTCTTAGGGGCGTGTCCGTCCTGCTCCAAGGCGGGCCTCCTCCTCCTCATGTGACCAGCTCTGAACGCCCCTCCTTCCTGAGGGCAGGGCCCCCCTCAGCTCCTCCGCTCCCTCCTGACCCAGCCGGCGGCGGAGCTTGGCCAGCGGCTGGGACGTGGCTCTCTGTTCTGTTCGTCTCGGGTGTTGGCGTTGGTTCTGGAAGCCAGACAGACCGCCAGCGCCCGCCCTCGTGGCCTCTGTGTGTTCCCCTCGAGGGCTTGACTGTCCTGCGTGTTCCTGCCCCAGGACAGCAGAAACTCAACGTCGCCGGCATGAATACTGGCCCTTACGGAACCCCAACCCAGAGCTCCAGGCCTTCCCAGTCGGCTCCTTTCCACGCACCTGAGGCGGAGGGGCGGCTGGAGCGGGAGGCTTTGGGGCTGGAGGGGGCTGGATGGGGCTGGCCTGGGCTCAAGTGTGAGGACATTTGAAGAAGAGATTGAATCTCGGTCCGTCACCACAGGATAACGTGAGGTGGTCTGGCTTATTGCTGAAAGACGTGAGGCCGTGTGAGCTCTAGGGACTTGTTTTTAAAGCTACTCCCGTGACGCGAACATGTGCTCAGTCAGTGGTTGGCAAACCGCGGCTCGCGAGCCACATGTGGCTCTCTGGCCCCTTGAGTGTGGCTCTTCCACAAAAGACCACGTGCGGGCGCGCACGGACAGTGCGACTGAAACGTCGTGGCCCATGCGCAGAAGTCGGTTTTCGGCCTGGGCGAGTCTGTTTTGAAGAAGTGGCGTTAGAACACTCAAGGGGCCAAAGAGCCGCATGTGGCTCGGGAGCTGCGGTTTGCCGACCCCTGTTCTCAGTCACAGCACTCAGCATGGGGAGTGGAAACTGGTTTTCTCTTGTTCTTTTCTTGCTCTTTGGCAAGGAAACGCCTTTTTTTTTTTTTTAAAGGAAAACACTTACATTAGAAAACCAGTTTGGAAATGAGCTCCTGTAGAGAGAGAAAACTTGAAATAAGTATTTGTGACTGAGTGCCCCTGTGGTTCCCAGACGCAGGTGGTCACCGCCGTCGCACGAAGCGGTGTCCCGTCGCAGCCGATCTTTCAGCCGAAACCCCGTCCGCTCCGCTCCGCTCCGGGGCAGCGCCAGGGCCGGCGCAGGTTAGGGTGTCGGTGCCTCCAACTGCCCTCTGCCGTTCCCTCCCGGCCGCCGTGTGACAGCCTTCGGCCTCCGAGGCTGCGTGTGTCTGCGGACAGGAGGCCTGGGGGGAGGGAGGAGATTGCGAACTGCGAGCCGCTCCCCGGGCCTCGCAGTGCGGTGATGGCCGCCCCCCGGAGCTATAGAGACGGCATGACAGTGACCGAGCGAGCGCCTCATTGCCGAAGCGACAGACCTCCTTGCTGGAATTGTACGTGTGAGGTTTTGTGACCACACGGACTAGTGTCAACCGTTCTATGGGGCATTGGGGTGCTCGCAACTCTTGTTAAAACGGTTATTGAAAATAAGAAGCAGCTTGGCACGCGTTTGTTTTTTTTAAAATATATTTTATTGATTTTTTACAGAGAGGAAAGGAGAGGGATAGAGTTAGAAACATCGATGAGAGAGAAACATCGATCAGCTGCCTCCTGCACACCCCCTACTGGGGATGTGCCCGCAACCAAGGGACATGCCCTTGACCAGAATCGAACCCGGGACCCTTCAGTCCGCAGGCCGACGCTCTATCCACTGAGCCACACCAGTTTCGGCATTGGCACACGTTTTTAAGTGACTTTCTCTTATGTTTGTAGAACACGGTGAGTCGCAGCCTGCCCTTGGAATGTCTAACAGTGGTCGGCAAACTCATTAGTCCACAGAGCCAAACATCAACAGGACGATTGACATTTCTTTTGAGAGCCAAATTTTTTAAACTTAAACTTCTTCTAACGGCACTTCTTCAACATAGACTCGCCCAGGCCATGGTATTTTGTGGAAGAGCCACACTCAAGGGGCCAGAGAGCCGCCTGTGGCTCGCGAGCCGCAGTTTGCTGACCACGGGTCTAGAAAAACAAAAAATTCTTACAAAACGTTGAGAGTGAACGAGAATCAGCTAAAGCGCAGTCGCTGCCGCCCGCTCCGCCCGAGGCCGCTCAGCTTCTGGGGGGAACGCAGTGCCGAGGAGCGTGGGTCCCTGGAGTCTGCGTTCTGGCGTCTCAGAACTTCCAAATCCGTCTTGTTTGCCTTTGTTCAACCCGCAGCGCGGTGACGGGTCGGTGCAACACCTCGGCGGCTGCTCCGAGGGTGCCGGCGGCCTGCGCTGGTGCTGCTCTCCCCGGGCCGCCCGGGCCGCGCTCCGCCTGAGAGCAGCTCTTCGCCCACCGCCCCGGCTCCATGCTGCCCGCCCGCCCCACGCGCAGAAGCGGCCTGCGTGGCGATCTGTCGGGGAGGGTGTTGCACGATTCATGTTTGTTGTTTCCTTTTTAAGGGAAATAAACTCGTCCCAAAAGACACGATTAAAATTAATGTTCGGCCCGGCCGGCGTGGCGCAGTGGTTGAGCATCGACCTAGGAACCAGGAGGTCAGGGTTTGATTCCCGGTCAGGGCACAGGCCTGGGTTGCGGGCTCGATCCCCAGTGGGGGGTGTGCAGGAGGCAGCTGATCCGAGGACCCCCCGGTGACATCATTGATGTTTCTCTCTCTCCCCCTCTCCCTTCCTCTTCGATCAATAAAGATATTGATCTTTTTTGAAAGGAAAGCATTGCGGGAAGTTCTAACAGCGACCAGACAAACCGTCCCGTGTGCAGAGGCGGCAGGAAGGCCCGTACATTTACGAGCGCCTGTTTACAACACGCAGCGAAGCGGGTCGTGTGGTGGCTTTATTGGGACACGTCTGTAGCTTCTCTTAGTCCTTAAACCGGTTTAGCGATCAGAGCGACAGACCCGGAGCCGCTGTGGGCGTTTCCTGCGCGTCTCCCTGGGGCCCGGGTGAGCTGGCTGCGGTCATGGGGGGGGGGGCGGGGGGGGGCAGCCTGAGGGAGCCCTGCTCTTTCATCTGCCAACTTACTGACGCCCCCTTTCTCTTCTAAACAAACTTGCCAGCAGATGGCTCCCCCGGGGCTCCCCCAAGGACAAGGCCCATGGAGCTGAGCCGTCCTGTCCGTGCCGGCCGCAGGCCGCCCTCCCGGCGTCCGCGGGAGCCGCCCGCACGGGGGCGTGTTGGGGACGGTGCTGGGGAAGCGGGCGGCTTTCACACCAGGCTCCGTGTTCAGGACCAAACCCGAGGAGGGCCTGTCTGACTCAGACGCAGCTCCGAGGACCCCCGGTGACAGCTCGCTGTCTCCTCCCTATTAACCGCTCTGTTTCTGCAGCTCCTCCTGTGCCTGGAGGCACTGCTGTGCCTGGCTCATGGGGCTAAAGGCACACGTAGAATGTGCTATTTCCATTCCTCGCTCAGTGATGAGGGGAACGTGGGGTAACGACTGGAGATGTGGGTCTCATCGGGAAAAGTCACTTGAACACTGAGGTCAGCGCAGTAGCCAGGACGACAGACAGAGACGGTGCAGCTACCACTTAGCGATCCTGAAGAGTTTGGAAGGCTTTCCGCATGACGGGGACATGTGAGACCACGCCTGCTACGGGCTCTCCAGCAGCCGGACAGACCGGGAGCTGGGCGGTCAGATCAGCTTGCTCAGCGGTCAGCGCCAACAGTGCCGCAGAGTCTGTTCTGGGCGGCGGGGTGCTCTCCGCGGGAGGCCGCGCTGGGGAGGGGGGGGGAGGCCGTGGTGGGGACGGTGGGGGGGAGGCCGTGGTGGGGACCGGGGGGGAGGCCAAGCTGGGGACAGGGGGGAGGCCGTGGTGGGGACGGGGGGGGGGAGGCCGAGCTGGGGACGGGGGCGGGGGGAGGCCGTGGTGGGGACGGGGGAAGGCCGTGGTGGGGATGTGGGGAGCCGTGGTGGGGACGGGGGAAGGCCATGGTGGGGATGCGGGGAGCCGTGGTGGGGACCGGGGAAGGCCGTGGTGGGGACGTGGGAGGCCGTGGTGGGGACGCTGGAGGCCGTGGTGGGGACACAGGAGGCCGTGGTGGGGACGCGGGGAGGCTGAGCGAGGCCTGGCAGAGAGGCTGAGGCCCAGAAATAAAATGGCTGCCCAGCCTCGGGGAGTGGGGAGTGTGGAGCGGGCACCGGTGAACCGACCAGAGACCCCGCTGTCTTCCTGGTTGTCACCAGAGCGCACTTGGGAGGGGGTCCCTTAAACGTAAACAAAATCGCCCTGGCCGGTGTGGCCCAGTGGATAGAGCATCTGCCCCGGACTGAAGGGTCCTGGGTTCGATTCTGGTCAAGGGCACGTACCTCTGTTGCAGGCTGCATCCCTGGCCCTGGTTGGGGCATTTGTGGGAGGCAACCCATTGAGTGTCTCCCTCACATTGATGTGTCTCTCTGTGGGAGCTCAGGAGGTCAGGGTTCGATTCCCGGTCAGGGCACAGGCCCGGGGTGCGGGCTCGATCCCCAGCAGGGGGCGTGCAGGAGGCAGCCGATCCATGATTCTCATCATGGATGTTTCTCTCTCTCCCTCTCTCTGAAGTCAATAAAAATTTACTTTTAAAAAAAGAAAAGGTTACTGTGGAGGTGACGCCATGTGTTGAACACACGTGCCGTGTTGGCATCTGCCGTAGGTCATGGCTGGTACCCGCCTCCCCGTAGGAGCCTGCGGGGCGGGGCTCTGCTGGGAGAACCCCTGTTCCGTGTTCACGCGTTTTTCCTTCTTCGTTAATCCGACGTGACCACAGGGAAGACGAGTTGCTTCCTATTGGCGTCGGTCAACATGTGAACGGGATAACAGTCCGTGGGAACCAGGGTTCAGGGACCACAGACCCCAGACCCACACGCTCCCTCCGGCTCGGCTCCGTCGGTCACACGCCGGCCACTGTGCCCGGCGTCGGGGACACGCAGAGACCCTCAGGGAGGTCTGCGTCTGCCGAGGCCCCAGACGCATCAGCGAAGTCAGCGCCGCCTGCCGAGCAGCGGGTAGAGGGGGGTCCCCGGCACAGACTGGGCGGGAGGGTGGGGTTCTCCCAATAGCAACCCCGGCATGGCTTCATCTCAGAGGATAACGCTGCTTCTCCTAAAAACACGTGTTTATGGATTTCAGAGAGGAAGGGAGAGGGAGGGAGAGACACGTCAGTGATGAGAGTCATGGGTCAGCTGCCTGCTGCACGCCCCCCCCCCCCCGCCCCGCCTCCCTGGAATGGAGCCTGCCACCCGGGCACGTGCCCTGACCGGTAATCGGTAATCGGAACCGGAGACCCGTGGGTGGGCGGGACGCTTTAACCGCGGAGCGAGGGCGCCAGGGGGAATGTTGGGGGGGAAATGTGTTCCTTTGTCCGCCCAGCTCCTTAGCAGCTGATCCGAACCCCAGAACCCCAGCCACTGCTGCTGATTGGAAACACTCAGAGGCCCTTAAAGTAAAGGATTGCGAACAAGCGGGCCCAACCGGGCGGCTCCGAGGGTGAACAAACCTCTGTCTCCCAGACGAGCACAGCGGGCTCTGGGTGCTCGGGTGCTGGCACCCACGCGGCCGGGCCCTCTCGGTGGCCTCCCTCCGGCGAGAGGCCTCCCTGCCCTGGAAGCAGCGTCTCCCTCCTTCACCCCCTCGTTGGCAGCGGGAGGGCGCGGAGGTGGGAACCGGATCCCAGCCGCCCGCTGAGCGGCAGGTCAGGGACCGGCCACTGTGCAGCCGTCTAAGTCCCCGCTTGCCGCTCAAAATGTTCTTTCTTTTTAAAAAAGAAACTAAGACAACACCACCAACAACACAAACAAACCCAAAAGGTTCTGCGGGCAGGTGTGGCCCGGTTGGCTGGTTCCATTCCCATCAGGACAGCGTGTGTGTGAGTGTGTGTGTGTATGTGCATGTGTGTGTGGGGTGGTGGGGGTGGTGGGTGTGTGTGTGTGTGTGTGTGAGTGTGTGTGTATGAGTGTGGGGGGTGTGTGGGGGGCATGGGGGAGGAGGGGGAGGGGGGCTCCATCCCGGGTAGCGGGGGCTCTCGGGAGGTTTCTCTCCTCTCTCTAAAAGCCAATTAAAACAAAACAAACAAACAAACCAAGGTTGGGCCAGGCCGGGCAGGTGGCCAGGGAGGCCTGCAGGTCCCTAGTCTCGCTCTGGAGGCCCAGCTGGAACAGGATTGGGAATCCCTGTCCGGTCCGGTCCGGGTCCGGTCCCTGCAGCTCGGTCCCGCTGATCCCACACGTTAATTATTGAAGGACCAGCGTTTGCTGCCTTTACACACTTGATTGCGCCCCAAAGGCCGAGGAGGCCCAACTGGGCGAGGTCAGCGGGGCTGCCCTGGGGGGAGGGGGGGCACCTTGGCGCAGAACCGGGCCAGGGCGGTGACCCCCCAGGTGCCGGGCCGGCAGGCCCCGCCCGCCTTCCGCGGGGGCTGCGGAGGGTCCGCTCCGGGGAGCCCCGGAGGGCGCGGGGGTCCCCGTCTCCCCCGCCCGGCTCCGGTGTGAGCCCCACGTGGGCTCGCCGCCGCCTGCACGTCCCCGCCCGCCTCTCCTCCCACCCAAGGCCCCTTCGCCCGGGGCCCTCCTCCCGCACCGGGGCGGGGCGGTGCCGGGTCCGGGTGGGGCGGGCGGGGCGGCGCCTCGGGCAGGAGAGCCCGGCCCCTGGGCCCCGGGAAGCCGCCGATTCGCGGCGCCGGGGAGGGAGGGAGGAGGCCGGGGCTGGGCGGACCGCGGCCCCTCCCGCCCGCCCCGCGCTGCGAAGACGCGCGCGCCCCCCCGGTGGCCACGGGCCGGCCGCGCGGCGGAAGGCGCGGCGCGGAGGCGGATGGCGGGGCCGGCGCGGGAGGAGCTGGCGGCGCTGGCGGCGATCTTCTGCGGCCCCGGCGAGTGGGAGGTGCTCAGCCGCTCAGGTGACCGCCCGGAGCGGGAGGGGCTGCGGGAGTGGGGGCCGCCCCCCCCCGAGCGTGGCCGGCGTCGCTCCCCGGCTGGGAGCGGGCGATCGGAGGCCCCGGCTCGGGCGCGCCCTCCGGCGGGTCCCGGCCATCCGCGCCCCATGTGCCCGCCCTGCTCCCCAAACTCGGGGCGCACTCAGCCCCGGTGCTCGCGGGGGGGCGGTTAGGGGCTGGAGGGGGGAGGGGGGGCCCCCCTGGAGTGCGCTCCCCTGGTCCGCCGCACTCACTCTCCAGCTTCTCCTTAAAAAGGGGCGTGTCCTGAGCCCTAGCCCAGGCCCCGCCCCCCGACCTTCTATGGCCCCGCCCCCTGAGCGTTGCTAACATCCTGATGCCCCGCCCCCCAGACTTCTTACTTACAAAGTGACCTGCTGTTCACGTGGAGGAAGCCTAGAGGTCCACGAACTTGTTAAAAAAATAATGATCATATGAAGTGATATGAAAATATAGCAAATAAAGTTTCAAGACATAGTAGAGAGCTGAAACGCATCAATGTGTCACAATACATATTTACATATTTATATGTGAGGCCCCTAGAACCATCGGAAATGCAAACCTTCACTGTGAGTAACTCCTCCTCGAACTGCCCCCCTTAAACATCACATTGCCCTGCGGGGGGGGGGGGTGCCCCACGTTGGGAACCACTGCCCTCGTCTGAATCAGGCCCCAGTCGCATTGCGGGTGCGCCTGGTGAGCGCCAGGCCCGTGTCCTCTGTAGGTGTGTGCTTGTCTCCGGGAGCTTGAGGGCAGGGACTCTGTAGCTTTGTAATCACCTGCACACAGTAGGTGGTCAATAAATGTATGCTTCATTTTCTTTTTTGTTGTTAATCCTCACCCGATAATATTTTTTCAATTGATTTTTAGAGAGAGTGGAAGGGAGAGGGAGAGACAGAGAGAAACATCGATGTGAGAGAAACACATCGATGGGTTGCCTCCTGCTCACGCCCCGACCAGGGCCCGGGCCGGGGAGGAGCCTGCAACCGAGGTATGAGGTACGTGCCCTTGACCGGAATCGAACCCGGAACCCTTCAGTCCGCAGGCTGACGCTCTACCCACTGAGCCACCGGGCCAGGGCTGTGTGCTTGGTTTTTGAATTCGGGCAGCGCTCGCTCTGTTACGTCTCCAAGCTGATGGCTTCTCTTACGCTCCGTCCAGCCCCCGGAAAGGCGTCCGTCGTGGGCTCCGGGGCGCGTTCCTTGTTCAGCCCACACGTGTTGATCCCTGGGCGCGCACCGCGTCCTCTGGAGCTTACCGTCTAGAAAGTCCTGGCGGCTGGCGTGGGGCAGCTCAGACGCCCTCTGTCCCGCTGCGGCCTCTGTTCGGCGGCTGCGCTGCGGGGAGGAGGGGGGAGGCTGCGGGGAGGAGGGGGGAGGCTGCGGGGAGGAGGGGGCAGGCTGCGGGGAGGAGGGGGAGGCTGCGGGGAGGAGGGGGAGGCTGCGGGGAGGAGGGGGCAGGCTGCGGGGAGGAGGGGAGGCTGCGGGGAGGAGGGGGAGGCTGCGGGGAGGAGGGGGAGGCTGCGGGGAGGAGGGGGCAGGCTGCGGGGAGGAGGGGGGAGGCTGCGGGGAGGAGGGGGGAGGCTGCGGGGAGGAGGGGGGAGGCTGCGGGGAGGAGGGGGCAGGCTGCGGGGAGGAGGGGGGAGGCTGCGGGGAGGAGGGGGAGGCTGCGGGGAGGAGGGGGGAGGCTGCGGGGAGGAGGGGGGAGGCTGCGGGGAGGAGGGGGCAGGCTGCGGGGAGGAGGGGGGAGGCTGCGGGGAGGAGGGGGAGGCTGCGGGGAGGAGGGGGGAGGCTGCGGGGAGGAGGGGGAGGCTGCGGGGAGGAGGGGGGAGGCTGCGGGGAGGAGGGGGAGGCTGCGGGGAGGAGGGGGGAGGCTGCGGGGAGGAGGGGGGAGGCTGCGGGGAGGAGGGGGGAGGCTGCGGGGAGGAGGGGGCAGGCTGCGGGGAGGAGGGGGGAGGCTGCGGGGAGGAGGGGGGAGGCTGCGGGGAGGAGGGGGGAGGCTGCGGGGAGGAGGGGGGAGGCTGCGGGGAGGAGGGGGAGGCTGCGGGGAGGAGGGGGGAGGCTGCGGGGAGGAGGGGGCAGGCTGCGGGGAGGAGGGGGGAGGCTGCGGGGAGGAGGGGGAGGCTGCGGGGAGGAGGGGGGAGGCTGCGGGGAGGAGGGGGAGGCTGCGGGGAGGAGGGGGGAGGCTGCGGGGAGGAGGGGGAGGCTGCGGGGAGGAGGGGGGAGGCTGCGGGGAGGAGGGGGGAGGCTGCGGGGAGGAGGGGGCAGGCTGCGGGGAGGAGGGGGGAGGCTGCGGGGAGGAGGGGGGAGGCTGCGGGGAGGAGGGGGGAGGCTGCGGGGAGGAGGGGGCAGGCTGCGGGGAGGAGGGGGGAGGCTGCGGGGAGGAGGGGGCAGGCTGCGGGGAGGAGGGGGCAGGCTGCGGGGAGGAGGGGGGAGGCTGCGGGGAGGAGGGGGAGGCTGCGGGACGTTCCCTTTTCGCTGCCCTTGCGGACGCTCACGGACGTTTTCCCGTGGATTCGCCGGCTTTTCCGCCGCAGCTCCTGGTCCAGCTGGCTTCCCCACGTACACGGCTGAACCGAGGGCCGCGCAGGATGTGCCGGGCGGTGGAAGCCGCCTGCTCTCCCGCCTCCACGGGCCGTGTGCTTGGCTCCTCGCACGGTTCCTCCCGTCCCCCACTCCCGGGCTCAGCCAGCACCCGTGTCCCGGGCACGGGGACCGTCCGTGTCACGGACCTGCTTCTCTGCAGAGCGAGCCCACCCGCGTCTTCCTCACACGGTTGTTTCAGGTCCTCCCTCCTCGTGTGTCCTGGTCACCCCGTTCTGATGGGCGGCACCCCAGTTCATCCTCACGCCCTGTCTCCACGGCAATCGCTTCGCCTGAGGCAGCCTATCGGCAGGGGCCATCCGATTTCTTTTTTTTTTTTTTAAATATGTTTTTATTGGTCTTTCGAGAGAGAAGAAGGGAGAGGGAGAGAGAGAGAAACATCGATGAGAGAGAAACATCATGGATCGGCTGCCTTCTGCATGCACCCCCACTGGGGATGGAGCCTGCACCCAGGCCTGTGCCCTGACCGGGAATCGGACCCACCCCCTCTTAGTTCCTGCTCGGGTGCTCAACCCCTGCGCCACCGGGGCGCTCCGGCTCAGCTGGGGGTGTGCTGGGGAAAGGAACGCGTGACTCCCCACCGCCCCTGAAGCAGGCCCAGGGGTGGGGCCGGGCGTGACTACCGGCTGAGCCAAAGCCACCGCCGAGGGCGCAGAGCAAACCCGAGAAAGTGGGTGTCGAAGGAGGCGCCGCTTCCTGACGTCTGGAACACCGAGGCTCTGCTGCTGTTTAATTAAGCGTGACTCTGGAGCCAGGCCTCCTAATTAATTTAATCTGGCTCTCCCGTCAGTGGTAATTGAATTACAGAGGAATGCCGGGTAGCCGCCCAGGACAGGGTGTTGCTGGGAGAGGAGAACAGTGAGGGATGGAAGGGGGCGCGGGGTGGTCACAGCGGGGGCGGAGGGTGAGGTGGGCACTCGCTGACCCCGCGGGGCTGCTGGCCCCTCCACGGCCCCCGCAGCCTGGGCCAGGGGCTGCCGGACATTCTGAGCCGCCGGTGCCTCCTGGCCTTGCTGCCCTGGAGGCAGGAGGGCACCGTGACGCGGGCCTCCCGGGTACGAGGTGGCCCGGGCTGCCACCCGAGGGTGGGCATTCAGCGCAGCCGGGCCGGTGGGTGCTGGGAGTTCCTGGGGCGTCGTACGCGGATAGGAACCATCACTCCTGGCACAGGTTACGTGAGCCCCGCGCACGGGGCCCGGGGAGACGGCGTCGGGTCTCGGCCCCTCCTTGCGCCGTGCAGGCCGCCCAGGTGCCAGGTCTCGCGGGTCACCGCCTGGGGGCCCGAAGCTTTAGAGGCTCCTTAGCTCTGTCCCGCAGAGATGACGATGCTCAGGCTGGACGGGCGGCCACCAGGCTCCGGTCGGCGCGTGCGGGCCCTGCACCGCGCTCCCTGAGACCGGGCGGGGGAGGGGGGGCGAAAAGAGACGGGCGTGACCCCACTTCCATGTGTCTCTTCCGAACAGAACCCAGTTTTCACCTGGAAGGCACACCGACACGGGAAACAGGTTCTCCCCGGCCGGGTGGGTGTGGCATTGCCATCGGGTCCCGTGCAGCTAACCCGTGTCTCCGGTGCCTTCCAGAGACCCAGGGCACCGTGTGCAGAGTCCTCACCACAGCCGAAGGCCCGTCGGGGGCGGACACCCCCCTAGAGCTGGTGTTCCACCTGCCGGCCGCCTACCCCGCGTGCCCGCCGGGCGTCTCCGTTGGCTCCGAGCGCCTGACCAGGGCCCAGTGTGCGGCCGTGAGGGACAAGCTGCTGGAGCAGGCCCAGGGCTTTCTGCCGGAACCGATGGTCCACCAGCTGGTTCTCTGGGCCCAGCAGAACCTCAGGCACCTCCTCGCCCCGCCGGGGCCGGGAGGTGGCCCTGGCCCGTGCGCTGCGGCGAGCGCCGCGGAGGCCGAGGGGCCCTGGATGACCCTCCTGCACCTGGACCACATGAGAGCGAAGACCAGATACGTGAGGACCGTGCGGCAGTGGGCGTCCGCCCTGGGGCTGGCCGGGAGGCTCCTGTTCATGGGCAAAGTCATCCTGCTTCTCCTGCAAGGACACAGGGACCGCATCAAGGTGCTCACCCGTTGTTTTTTAAAAAATATATTTTTTATTTATTGATTTTTTACAGAGAGGAAGAGAGAGGGATAGAGAGTCAGAAACATCGATGGGAGAGAAACATAGATCAGCTGCCTCCCGCACACCCCCCACTGGGGATGTGCCTGCAACCAAGGCACATGCCCTTGACCGGAATCGAACCCGGGACCCTTCAGTCTGCAGGCCGACGCTCTATCCACTGAGCCAAACCGGTCTTGGCTGTTTTTCTTTTTTCTTTTTAAAAAAGTATTTATAGTTTTATTCCTTCCAGAGTGGAAGGGAGACAGAAACATCAGTGATGAGAGAGAATCATGGATCACCTGCCTCGTGCACGCCCTCCACTGGGGATGGAGCCCACAACCCGGGCCCGTGCCCTGACCGGGAATCAAACCCTGACCTCTTGGTTCAGAGGTGGACGCTCACCCCCTGAGCCACCCTGGCCGGGCCAGCCGACACTTTGGTTTGCTCCCTAGTACCTGAAGGAGGAGCCGATCTCCTGTGGGTTGGTCCTCTGCGGAGGTGGGGGTGGGGGTGGTGGGGGGCAGCCTGAGGGCTCCTGTTAGCTTTCCGCCTTCAGAACTCCTAACCTGCTCCTGCTGGGAAAGGGCTGTCACCGCTCACCGCTCCGGGAGCCGCAGGCCCCGTCCGGCTGTGTGCTCAGGCGGGTGATCGGAGCCGGAGCTTGCACAGCCTGTGAGCCTACGGATTGGGACTAACTCCGAGCCTTTCCCAGCAGGGCTCTCGCCACCAAGTTGTCTGGCGTCTGGTGAACCAGCTTCGTGCTGCGCGGGCAGGTGGAGGGGGGTGGGGGGGCATAGCATCATTCGAGTTTAATGCGGGCCCTGGACGGGGTCTGACCCGGGAACCACGCACGGGGAGGCGGTGTCTCAGAGATGGAGAACACGGAGCCTTCCGGGGAAGACACGGCGGCAGGAGGCACGCAGGCACTTTCCTGGCTCATGCTTCCCCCAGAGGCTCCGGGCTCTCCTTACGGCGCCCGGCGTCGTGTCCGGGGGAAGGCGGCTGCTTTCCGATGTGAGACTGGACCCACCGGTTCATTAACAAGTGTTAACTCTTGTGGCTGGAGCGTGGCTGCAGAGAAATTGCACTTTTTAAGGGGTTATTTCTTTTTAAAAAAATCCTCACCTGCGGGTATTTTTTCCATTGACGAGAGAGAGAGAGAGAGAGAGAGAGAGAGAGAGAGAGAGAGAGAGAGAGAGAGAGGGAGAGAGAGATCAGTGTGAGAGAGGCACATGGATTGGTTGTCTCCTGCAGGTGCCCTGACCGGCCAGGAATGAACCTGCAGCCGAGGGACGTGCCCTTGACCTGAACCAAACCGGCCGGGGCAGGAGTTCTTCCTTGTTTACCACCTGTCCCTGATATGCCGTCTAATGTCAACAAGCCCGGTAGGTCGTTAGAGGTCGCGGGTGAGGGCTGAGAATCGCAGGTGCTGGTTCCCCGCTTGGAGCCGGTGCGGCACATCACAGACGCCGCCTGTTCGCAGAGGCGGGCGCTGGGCACCTGGGGACGCCATTCAGACGCTGGCGCAGCAACAGCAGTAGCGCCCGTGGCTCGTGCCGTCCGCGCGTGGCCTGTGCGGACTCGCTGCGTCAGGAGATCTCCCCGGTCAGCAGGGGGCAGGCTCCTGAGGCCTGGAGCGCGTGGGTCACCAGCCCAGGGCCCAGCGGGCAGGCGGCCCAGGCCAGGATGAAGCCTGAGACGGCCTCCCTCTGACCTTCTGATCCCCGGCCGGCCCGTCACACCACCCAGTGTGCAAACACACGTGCACCTGGTTCCCACGGAGACCGGGAGCTCAGCCTGCAGGTGCCTGGCTACTTGCAAACTTGGGGCCCAGGCCCAGCCGGCGAGGCTCCGTGGGTGAGTGTTGACCTATGAACCAGGAGGTCAGGGTTCGGTTCACAGTCAGGGCACAGGCCTGGGCTGCGGGCTTGATCCCCCAGTGGGGGGCGTGCAGGAGGCAGCCCATCCATGGTTCTCTCTCATCACTGATGTTTCTCTCTCTCTCTTCCTCTCTGAAATCGTTAAAAATTTTTTTAAACAAAGAAAAGAAAGCCTGGGGCCCAGAGCTCAAGACGCCGCAGATAACTTCCTGCTTGTCCCGTAGGAGTACCTGGTGCTTCAGAGAACCTCCAAGGTCGACGTGGACTCGAGTGGGAAGAGGTGCAGAGAGAAGATGGCCAGCGTGCTGTGGGAGGCCAGGGCGCAGCCGGGACACACCAGGTACGGCAGCGCCATCGCGGGCGCCATCGCGGGCCGGTGGTTACCCTCCGAGCGTCCGGGCTTATTCCCCGTCTCTCTCGTGCCGCAGGTTCCTGGCATTTGAAGTCAAAGAGTTTTCATCGCTGGACGAGCTGCAGAAGGAGTTTGAAACCGCAGGGCTCGAGGCGCTGTTCTCCGAGTTGGTCCTGGGGCTGGTGAAATAAAACGGAAGGCGGCATGTTTTTTTTTAACAGCTGCGTTTGTTCATTTTTGTTGTTGGATTTTGGGGGGGGACACCTGGAAGCACTCACATAGGAATGATTTTAAAGTGTCTGTGAGGCAAAATGGGAGACACCATCCTATCTTCAGGAACAAAAGCCGATTCTGTTTGTGGACTATTACACGGTTAAGACACCCAGGTTGTTGTTTTATATACAACTAGAGGCCCAGTGCACGAAATTCGTGCACGGGAATGGGGGGTGTCCCTCAGCCCAGCCTGCACCCTCTCCAATCTGGGACCCCTCGAGGGATGTCCGACTGCCTGGCAGGATCAGGCCTAAACGGGCAGTCAGACGGGATTGGGCCTAAACGGGCAGTTGGACATCCCTCTCACAATCCAGGATTGCTGGCTCCCAACTGCTCGGCTACCTGCCTTCCTGATTGCCCCTAACTGCTTCTGCCTGCCAGCCTGATCACTCCCTAACCACTCCCCTGCCAGCCTGATTGATGCCTAACTGCTCCCCTGCCAGCCTGATTGCCCCTAACTGCCTTCCCCTGCAGGCCTGGTCCCCACCAACTGCTCTCCCCTGCAGGCCTGGGTCCTCCCCAACTGCCCTCACCTGCTGGCCCAATTGCCCCCAACTGCCCTCCCCTGTAGGCCCGGTCACCCTCAACTGCCCTCCCCTGCAGGCCCGGTCCCCCCAACTGCCCTCCCCTGCAGGCCCGGTCCCCTCAAACTGACCTCCCCTGCAGGCCAAGTCCCCCCGCAACTGCCCTCCCCTGCAGGCCCAGTCCCCCCCACTGCCCTCTGCTGCTGGCCTGGTCCCACCCAACTACACCCCCCTACAGCCCTGGTCACCTCCAACTGCCTTCCCCTGCAGGCCCGGTCCCCCACAACTTCCCTCCCCTGCAGGCCCGGTCCCCCACAACTTCCCTCCCTTATAGGCCTGGTCCCCCCCAACTGTCCTCCCCTGCAGGCCTGGTCCCCCCAACTGTGCTCCACTTCTGGCCCGATCACCCCCAATTACCCACCCCTATAGCCCTGGTCCCCTCCAACTGCCTTCCCCTGCTGGCCTGGTTGCCCCCAACTGCCCTCCCCTGCTGGCCCAGTCCCCCCAAAGTGCCCTCTCCTGCAGGCCGGGTCCCCCCCACTGCCCTCCCCTGCTGGCCCAGGCCCCCCAACTGCCCTCCCCTGCTGGCCCAGTCCCCCCAAAGTGCCCTCCCCTGCTGGCCCAGTCCCCCCAACTGCCCTCCCCTGCTGGCCCTGTCCCCCTAACTGTCCTCCCTGCAGGTCTGGTCCCTTCCAATTGCCTTCCCCTGCTGGCCTGGTTGCCCCTAACTGCCCTCCCTGCTGGCCTCGTTGCCCCCAATTGCCCTCCTCTACTGGCCCGATTGCCCCAAACATTTCTCCCCTGCAGCCCTGGTCCCCTCCAACTGCCTTCTCCTGCTGGTCTGGTTGGCCCTAACTGCCCTCCCCTGCTGGCTCGGTTCCCCCAACTGTCCTACCCTGCAGGCTTGGTCCCCCTGTAACTGCCCTCCCCTGCTGGCCCTGTCCCCCCCAACTGCCCTCCCCTGCTGGCCCAGTCCCCCCAACTGCCCTCCCATGCAGGCCTGGGTCCCCCCCAACTGCCCTCCCCTTGCAGGCCACATTGGGGTGGCCATCTTGTACGAGGGCGTGAGGGTAATTTGCATATCAGCTCTTTATTATATAGGATGTCTGATGTTCCCAGGTGAATGTTAAGAAAAACATCACACTGACTTCTCTGTAGCGTTGCATCAGTCGTGAGGTTAAATGCCAACCAAAGAGCTCAGTGGGCCTGAGGTTACGGTGGCTTCTGTTGGGGCCCGACATGGGACTAGACAGTCCTTCGAAATAAAAAAGACTTTGTCCTTTCAGCTCATAAAGCCTCAGTCAGTTTGCTTCCCATCTTATTTATTTATTTATTTTTCACTAACTGGCTTTTCCCAAACAATCAGGGTCACAGGTTTCCGTTTCTTTAGGTCTGAGGGGCGTTGCTTTACTCCTCCCACTCCGGTGTAGTCAGCGTTTCCCGGAGAAACAGCCAACAGGACGTGTATTTATTGCTGCGAAGGCGTGGGCTTTAGTGAGGATGGAGGCCGGCAGAGCCCAGATGTCAGAGTGGGCAGGAGGCTGGGCAGGAGGCTGGCCCGGGGGAGGCCGGGCGGCCCGGAGCTGAAGGCCCTGCCCTGGCACAACGCCTCCTCCTGGCAGGAGATCCGTCTCTGGTTCCAGTCACGCCTTCAGCTGATTGGACGAGGCCCACCCACGCCTGGAGGGCAGCCTGCTTTCCTCCTCGTCCACTGACTGACGTACACCTCACTCCAGAACGCCCTCCCAGGGGCACCCGGAGTGACGTGAGGCCACGCGTGGCCAGCCAAGTCCACACGGAAAGGTCGTCGTCACGCCTCTCAGGACGCATCCTGGCGGCAGGGTCCCTGTTGGGGTGAGGCGTGTGCCCCGCAGGTCACATTCACCTGCTGAACCCCGCGGCCGCCTCCTCCCAGGCTCCGCCCGCAGAACAGCAACGTCCACAGGAACGCGGCGGCACCGGGAGACAGACGCCGCTTTCACACTCGCCGACGGCCGACAACCGCGTTGGCTCTGGCCCGGCCGCTGCTCTCGAGTCGGCACACCGCGGTGACGGGCTGAACAGAAAGGTGTGCTCCCCCTGGTGCAAGAGGGGACAGCGTGACTCCAGGACACGCACTGATTTTTTTTTCTTTTTCTTTTTTTTTTTTAATATATTTTATTGATTTTTTACAGAGAGGAAGGGAGAGGGATAGAGAGTTGGAAACATCGATGAGAGAGAAACATCGATCAGCTGCCTCCTGCACACCCCCCATGGGGATGTGCCCGCAACCAAGGTACATGCCCTTGACCGGAATCGAACCCGGGACCCTTCAGTCCGCAGGCCGACGCTCTAACCACTGAGCCACACCGGTTAGGGCCGCACTGATTTTTTTAACGTGAGCTCCCTCGCTCTGGGCCAGTGGTCGGCAAACTCATCGGTCAACAGAGCCAAACATCAACAGGACAACGATGGAAATTTCTTCTGAGAGCCACATTTTTTAAACTTAAACGTCTTCTAACGCCACTTCTTCCAAATAGACTCGCCCAGGCCGTGGTATTTTGTGGAAGAGCCACACTCAAGGGGCCAGAGAGCCGCATGTGGCTCGAGAGCCGCAGTTTGCTGACCACGGGTCTGGGGCATCTTTCCAGAGCCTCAAGCTGGTGTTTTCTCAGCTCAGTGTTGGCCAGTGGCACCTGAAGGCAGGGGAGGAGGGGGTTCTGGAATGCAGCTCCCTCCGCGGTGAACCCGCACTTAGAGGTGTCGCCCCCTGCTGGCCTTGGCGGTGACCTTGGGCGCACGTGCGAACGCTCTGCGGGACAGAGCCCTGCTCCCCGCCCCTCCCCACGCGGGTCTCCTGCCCGTCGCTGGGCCTCAGCGTGCGGCCCGGTGCTGGCCGGCTCCCGACTCCACCTGTCCTCCCTCCACGGCCCAGGGCTCTGGCCAGTGGGACGGGGCAGGCTCGGTCCCGTCCATCCCGGTTCCGCGGTCGGTGCTGTCACCGGAACTACCCGGGCCCCCAGGAGTGATCGTGGACCGTCTGACCCCCCCCCTCCTGTGTCCGGGGAGCTGCCACGTCCAGTTCCCGCGATTCTTCTATCCTCCCATTGGCCCGTCGGCGGGGCTGCCGCGGTTCCTCGGTTCTCACTGTTTGGGCCAGGACTATTGGGGTCCCCGGGTCTCGCCCGTTTCCCGCCGCACCCTGTACTTGGCTGCAGTTAACACTCTCTCATGTAAAACTCTGGGGGCCAGAGGTGTTCTAGAAGGATTTTCTTTGAATTCTTAGGGTTTTAGAAAGGTAATAAAGAGAAAACACTGTAATATTACATTTCTCCCCCCACCCCCATGGGGGGGGGGGCGGGCAGCATCCTGTAATCAAACATCGTTATTTTGCTGTGAAATGGACGAATGTTCACATTAAGATAAAGAGTATAAATGGCCTCTCATTTTTCACATTAAACTTTAATGCCAGATGAGTTCAGATCAGATCGCCTTTGTCTCCAAGTAAATTATAAAAAAAACCCCAAAAACCACCACCCATATTTTGGTTTTTAGAATGTTCGGATTTTAGAATGATGGAAAGGGATGGTGGACCCACACTAGATACATCTTTTTTTTAAAAATACATTTGTATTGATTTCAGAGAGGAAGGGAGGAGAGAGAGAAACAGCAATGATGAGAGGGAATCACTGATCGGCTGCCTCCTGCACGCCCCCTAGTGGGGACCGAGCCCACAACCCGGGCATGTGCCCTTGACTGGGATTCGAACCGTGACCTCCTGGTTCATAGTTCTGAGACACACTGGCTGGGTAGGAGCCTGCTTTTTTAAATTAAATTTGGAGGCATACAACTTAAATTTATACGACTAGGTCCAGAGTTTCTCTTCCTATTGGATTTTCTTTCTTTTTAATAAGTTAAAAAAATGATTACACAAGTAGGTAGACCTTTCTAGAGAAGGACTGGGCATGCTTTCTATTTACATTTTGTACACTTAACCTCCCTAAGCTAGGTGTTGTTTGGCTAAACATACAGCTCGTAGCTGTACACATGCTGAAGAAATAGACACATTCTCAGCATCTAGTCATTATTGTTTTGGGCTAAGCGGACATGTTGGCTTTTATATCAATATTAGAGGCCCGGTGCACGAAATTCGTGCATGGGGGGGTGTTCCTCAGCCCAGCCTGCACTCTCTCACAATCCAAGACTCCTCGGGGGATGCCCGACTGCTAGTTTAGGCCTGATCCCGCAGTCAGACATCCCTCTCACAATCTGGGACCACTGGCTCCTAACCGCTCGCCTGCCTGTCTGATGCCCCTAACTGCTTGCCTGCTTGTCTGATCACCCTTAACCGCCTCTGCCTGCCTGCCTGATGCCCCTAACCACTCACCTGCCTGCCTCATTGCCCCTAACCACTGGCCTGCCTGCCTCATTGCCTCTAATCACTCGCCTGCCTGCCTGATCACTCATAACTGCCTCTGCCTTGGCCCTTGACTCCACGGCTTCATCTATAAGGATGTCTGGAATGACGTCCAGAAGGTCGTTCAGCTGTCTGGTCTAATTAGCATATTACCCTTTTGTTATAGACTAGAGGCCCAGTGCATGAAATTCGTGCATGGGGGGGGTGTCCCCTCAGCCCAACCTGCACCCTCTCCAATCCGGGAGACCTTGGGACCTCTGGCTCCTAACTGCTCACCTGCCTGCCTGCTCTAACCACTCTGCATGCTGGCCTGATCCCTCTGTCCTCCCCTGCCATCCTGGTCACCTCTAACTGCCCTCCCCTGCCAGCCTGGTCACCCCTAACTGCCCTCCCCTGCCAGCCTGGTCACCCCTAAATGCCCTCCCCTGCCAGCCTGATCCCCCTAACTGCCCTCCCCTGCCAGCCTGGTCACCTCTAACTGCCCTCCCCTGCCAGCCTGGTCACCCCTAACTGCCCTCCCCTGCCAGCCTGGTCACCTCTAACTGCCCTCCCCTGCCAGCCTGGTCACCCCTAACTGCCCTCCCCTGCCAGCCTGATCCCCCTAACTGCCCTCCCCTGCCAGCCTGATCCCCCTAACTGCCCTCCCCTGCCAGCCTGGTCACCCCTAACTGCCCTCCCCTGCCAGCCTGACCCTCCTAACTGCCCTTCCTTGATGGCCTGGTCGCCCCTATTAACTTTTTTTCTTTAAATCTTATCCCCTTCACACACAATTTTATTTGACTTCCTTATTGGCTTCTCCCTCTCACACAATTTTTCTCTCTCTTTCATGTAACACTTTTTCCCACAGACTCGTCATTTATATACTTTTCTTTCCTCCTTATTTCCTACTTCTGTGCCATCATCCTTCTTCCCATCTTTCTCCTATCCTTCTTCCCTCCCCACATTCCTTCTTTCCTTTATCTTTATCCCTCCCCTCCCTCCCCTTTTCCTCCCCACCTTAATTTTTTGCTTCACTTCCTCCCTCAGACCTGCTTTGCTCCCTCCTCATTTCTTCCTTCTTCCCATTCTCCTTTTAAGCTCTACCGGCTCCCCTTTAAAACTTTTCTTCCCTCCCTCTTTCTCTCTCAGCCTACCTTTCCCATACATTCTTCTCTACTTACTTCCACTGTTTCAATATCTATCTACCTGCCTAATTATTCACTATCATTTATCTTTTTTCTTTTCTGACTCCTACTTATAAAACCTGTCCCCAGTACACGACTATACTTGATTTTCATTATAGCTACTACAGTTCACTCACACATCCTCTTTCCTTCTTTAACTCTGCTGTCTACTGACTCCTTATAAAGTTCTTCCCTCCCTCCCTCCCTTCTTGAAGCTTCCGTTGGGGGGCGGGTACATTAACCCCCAGCCCAGGGCTCAGCTCTGGCCAGGTGTTCACCGCCCCCCCTTCCCCGGCCTCCCCGCCGCCGTCCTGCTCCCATTCCCCGCCCGGGACGCCCGGCCCAGCGAGGGTGGCCGAGGCCCGCGTGGCCTGGGAGCTGCTGCCGCCGCGAAGCAGGAGCGCCTCCGCCCAGAAGGCCTCGGACCGTCCACCACGCCGTCCCGGACCCGTGGGCGCCTCCCTGCCAACAGCCCAGGCCAGGGGCCACTGCCCTCCGCCCACGTCTGGGCAGGCTCCCGCCCTGCCCCTCGCCGGATGCACCTGCTCCCCCCCCCCCCCACGTCGCCACCCCCCCCCCACGTGCAGCCCTGCGTTTCTTTCCTCCTGACGTGCGCTGTAACGGATAATTTGCATATTCTCTATTATTAGTGTAGACGAATTTGTGTTTCCAAACCTCATAGCATTTTCCTGCAGCAAAGACCCGGCTCTTTCCTGAGAAGGAAAAACCCAACACACTTGCTTGTAAAACGAGGCCGTTTTGCATCTTAATTAGGAGGTCTCTGAACTCTAAGGATAAAATCCGTTCATGCTTTGGGCATGGAACGTTGTACATTCAAGGAGTTCAATTTTATGCTAATAATGCAACAGGCTTTACATTTTCCTTTGTCTTGTCTGCATTTCCTGAAGGTGATTTCATGCAGATAATCCGCCCGGCACGGGCAGAGCCTGGCGATGGCTCCCCGATCGGCAGTCAGGTCCCATGGGCGCTCCCCTGGTCAGTCTCTGTTCCCCACGGCCGGTAAGCGAACGGAAACAAACCCGCTGCAGGCAGGAGCTCACACTCAGGGCTCTAGGCTGCGCGCCATCTTCTCCTTTAAGAACCGCTTCCTCAATCGAATGCCATGGTTCATGGAAAGGGGGGACGGCTGACCCTGGAGCTGATTTTGAACATAAAACAGCTTCTCATGGGGAGGGCAGCTGTAACATAGACATGTGGAAGGTTAGGCTTTTTAAAGATATATTTGTATTGATTTCAGAGAGGAAGGGAGAGGGAGAGGGAGAGAGAAACATCAGTGTTGAGAGAGAATCATGGACCGGCTGCCTCCTGAACGTCCCACATGGGGGATCAAGCCCACAACCCGGGCCTGTGCCCTGACTGGGAATCCAACTGTGACCTCCTGGTTCCTAGGTCAAAGCTCAACCACCGAGACTTGGTGGCCGAGCAAGGCATTAAGTTTGTATTTTATCTCACTGTGCACATTTTACTCCATGTTTTTATATTTCCAGGCTCAGAAAGGGGAAAATGGTCCCTTGTTTTAATTTATAGTTTTCTGATTATTATTGAGTTTGAACATCTTTTCTTATGTTAATTGGCTATTTGCATATTTCTCTTAATTGCTTGTTTGCCCACTTTTCCTCTGCATGCTCCCCCCCCTTTAAATTCCTGTGAAGAGTGGGCTATTTTTCCCCATTACAATTTCCATCGGATTGTTGTTAGTGTAAGTGAAAATTATTGCTTTCCCATCTTGCTCTTCTTTGGAACTCTTTGTTAGCCTGAATAGATTTGGGGCGACGTTTCCTGGGGTTCTCTGCACAGAAAGGCGCTGCTCTCTCTGCGCCTCCTTCCTCCCCCCACGTCCTCCCCGGGCCAGCTCCTCCCAACCCTCCGACAGCAGGGCTGTTAGCGGCATCTCAGTCTTCTTTCTTTTTAAATATATTGTTATTGATTTCAGAGAGGAAGGGAGAGGGAGAGAGACAGAAACATTCATGATGAGAGAGAATCACTGATAGGCTGCCTCCTGCAGGCCCTTCACTGGGGATGGAGCCCGAAACCCGGGAATGTGCCCTGACTGGGAATCAAACCTTGATCTTCTAGTTCATAGGTCGACACTCAACCACTGAGCCACGCCAGCCAGGCCCCAGCTTTGTTTGCTGCTTTTTTTCTTTTTTCCGTTTTAAATATATTTTTATTGATATCAGAGAGGGAGAGGGAGGGAGAGATAGAAACATCAATGATGAGAGAGAATCAAAGGGCCCCAGCTTTGCTTCTGGTTAGTTGTGTGGCGCTGGGCAAATTACTCAACCTCTCTGAATTTTTAAAAAAATATTTATTGATTGATTTTAGAGAGAGATGAAGGGAGGGGTCAGGGAGAGAGATAAACATCAATTTGCTGTTCCACTTATTTACGCATTCATTGGTGGATTCTTGTATGTGTCCTGACCGGGGATTTGAAACCCACAACCTTGGCATATCAGGACAATGCTCTAACTCAGTGGTCGGCAAACCGCGGCTCGCGAGCCACATGCGGCTCTTTGGCCCCTTGAGTGTGGCTCTTCCACAAAATACCACGTGCAGGCGCGCACTTACAGGGCGATTGAAACTTCGTGGCCCATGCGCAGAAGTCGGTTTCGGCCTGGGCGAGTCTATTTTGAAGAAGTGGCGTTAGAACACTCAAGGGGCCAAAGAGCCGCATGTGGCTCGGGAGCCGCGGTTTGCCGACCACTGGTCTAACCAGCGAGCGCACCGGCCGGCTGGTTTGGGCTTTTTAATGGCCTTTGTCCACCTGCTCCCCCCCCCCTCCCAGGACCTGCGGGAGCTCTGGCCCCGCCCCCTGGCGGTTCCCAGCCACGCCCACTCCTCTGTGCCCCGCCCCCGGCTCCCTGCGGGTTGTGCTCCCCCACCAGGACCTGCGGGAGCTCTGGCCCCGCCCCCTGGCGGCTCCCAGCCACGCCCACTGCTCTGTGCCCCGCCCCCGGCTCCCTGCGGGCTGTGCTCCCCCCAGGACCTGCGGGAGCTCTGGCCCCGCCCCCTGGCGGCTCCCAGCCACGCCCACTCCTCTGTGCCCCGCCCCCCGGGCTCGGCTGCGCACAGGCACGTGCCTGGTGCTGGGAGAAGGGCCGTCCCAGGCACCGGCCCCAGGACGGGAGCCGGGTTCCCGCCTCTCCACGCGGTGCCCGGCCTGGTGCAGGGCCGCATGGCCCCCAGCGGTCACCGAGGCCGCGCACCCCGCACGGAGGGACCAGCCACGTGCTCTCGGCTCCGCAGGCCAGACAGCAGCGCGCTGCCCGCTGTGTGGAACCCGTGACCGCGGCGCGCCTGCGCTTTGGCGCTGTGGGTCCTGGTGAGCATCGCTCGCGAGCAGTTAGTGATGGGCATGTGTTTTCATGCACAAAGCGAAGGGACGTTGGAGGCAGGGGTTTATGACTTCTGACATGTATGTGTGTGTATGTGCGCGTATACACACACACACACACACACACACACATACACACACACACAGAGCCCGGCCTGCGTGGCCCAATGGATTGAGCATCATCCCATGGACCAGGCGGTCAGGGCACATGCCCAGGTTGTGGGCTCCATCCCCAGTAGGGGGCGTGCAGGAGGCAGCTGATCCATGAGTCTATCATTGATGTTTCTGTCTCTCCCTTCCTCTCTGAAATCAATAAACATATATTAACAAACAAACAAACAACAAAACCTCCAGCCACCGAGACTGGCGGGAATGAATGACACCCCCCCCCCCCAGCCCAGCGTCTGTCCGGGGGGCTGCTCTGCCCTCTGACCTGGGGCACAGGCCTCCGGTGGGTCCCCCACACCTGGACCCCTTTTCCTTCCACTGAGGGGCTGGGTGGAGTTTCTGGAACAATTGTGCTCAGCCTGAACCAGCCGCAGCGTTCCACCAGGGGCTGCTGTTGAACTTCCAAAAAATATATATATTTGGAGGCGAAGCGGGTGGATGGGAGGGAAGAGGAAGAGCTCAGCTGGGAGAGAGGCTGGCGGACTGAGGTGGAGCCGGCCTGGCCGCTGCCGCCCATGGGTGCTCGGAAGTGCCGGCAATAGACACTCGCGTGGGAAACCTGCCTGCTCTCCGCCGCGGCCGCCGGACGAGGACAGCCCTGCAGGGACAGAGCTGCGGGGACAGAGCTGCGGGGTCGAAGTGTGGACCGAAAACCGGGGTGCTGTCGGGCGCTGTTCCCCTGTGTGCTGTTTCTCTTCTCTCCCAAACAAACCGAGTGCAGGGTTTTTAATTAATTTCCAAGCGTCTCCCGTGATAAATACCTCCTCTCCTATATAATAAAAGGCTAATATGCAAATGGTCCCCTCGACTGGGAGTTCGACCAGGGGGCGGGCTGGCTGGCCAACCACCTGCAGCCCCTCGCCCCGGCCGGCCCGCCCCCGGCCGCCCCCCCCCCCATGCACACATTCGTGCACCGGGCCTCTAGCACATCACCGCGAGGATTAGACCTGCATGCAGAGGCAGGCCTCTGGCTGAAGAGCAGGACAGGCTCGGGGTGTTCGGTGGCCTGGGTAAGCTGCACGCGCGTGGGTTTCGGGGGCCGATGAAGCCGCCCCGCCCTCTGTCCCTGTCGTCAGAGGCCTCCGCGCCATTGGCCTCTCTGAGGTCGGCTGGGCACTGGTGCGCTGGCTGTGCTGTTTTCCTCCCTCGGACGGGGCAGGGCTTCGCCGCTCCTCTCCTCACGGGAGACCCGCCTCACCCCCGTGGTGGGTGACCAGGAAGCGAGGTTTACGCTCTCGGGTGTTCCCTGCAAAGAAGCTTGGCTTCTTCCTGAGGAAGGAACCAGAAGCAGGCCATGGGAGGGGCTTTCCTGAGACATCCAAAGTGGGGGTGGGGGTGAGGGAGCCCCTCTCTCCCCCGCCAGCACCCCTCTCCGTGGAGCATCCATCGGGTCGGTCGGAGTTACAAAGAAAACAAAGCTGTGTATAAAACGGCACATTTAAAATGGATGGGAGTGAGCGCTGTCTCCGCGGTGAGCAGGCACACGGGAAGTTTGTCTTTGTCGTAGGCCAGGCTGTGTCTTATGCCCACTGTTAGGCACTGAGCTCACGGTTCCCTCAGATTCATAGACTCCTCTTCTCGACTCGCCTGTACAGTGTTTGAGGACGGGGCGAGGGCAGGTGCCGGAGAAATATTGATCTTTCTCGGGAAAGGGCGCTCAAACACCACGGCCAGAGGCCGGCTCGGCCTCCTCCTGGGCCTTCCACGGGCCGGCCGTGGAGCATCAGATCCCCAGGCGCACGGAGCCTCGCAGGCCTGGGGCCGCCGCCCGGGACGTGTTATTCTGCCTGAGGGTGTTTCCTCCTTTCTCTCCTCCCGCCCCTGCCCCCCAGATCCAGGAGGGAGGTCTCACACCCAGCACCCCCCAGCGAGGAAGGAGGGTTAGGGTTCCCTCACTCTGAAAGTCAGGGGCATGTGTTTTCTCTGAGATTGTGTGTGTGTGCCCCCCCCCCCTGGGGTCCCGATGGGTGTCCTCCCCACGACCCCCAAGCACGCCTGGAATGGCGTCCGAATGGAACGGCTCTCCGTGCCGGCTGTTCTGCCCGCCTTCCTGGCGTCTCGGACCTGGCATCCGAGGCTGTTCTCCAGACGTAAAATGGCAGCTTTCTCGGAGCCCGACTCTGGGTGCTGATGGATGGATTCTTCTGGAAGCAGACGGGCTGCGCTCAGCCTGGGGGGGTGGGGAGGGGGTGGCTCGTGATGGGCGGTCGCCTGCGTCTCTGCGGGCTGATGGCCAGGCCCCGTGCAGCTCCGCCCTGCTCCCCGAGGGCGTCTGTCCTCTGCTGGTGGGAACAGCATGGGGCTCCCCTTGGGTCTGAGGCTGTTTCCTCCGGGCCAGGGCGGGAGGTGACGCTGTCACAGACCCGGGCGACCAAGGCGGCCTCAGAGATGTCGTCCCGGTCACAGCTTCCTGCGAAGACAGACCACGGAGGGCAACGGAGATGCGACGCGGGCCGCACAGGGAACCCCGGGACACGGAACTGGGGGGAGCATGCTGTTCCTGCCAGTGGGATGTTTCTGGAGTTAGAAGAGAGTGACTTAGGGGGCAAGGGTTGCAGTTTCAAAGATGACAGGTTAATTTCCACGGAGCCACACCGGCCAGGGCCCATGGCCCATTTCTAACACATCCAGAGAGGCAGGAGTGTGTGCGTGGAAAGCAGGAGCAAAAGCCACTTCAGGGTGCGAGCTTCTCAAAGGGTCAGTTCCCAGCGGCCGGGCTCAGGGATGCTCCTGCGCCGCTGCTCGGAGGCCCTCCTGAGCCAGAACGTGACTGTCGTGACGTGAAGCGGCATGTCCCAGGCTTGCGTTTGCTGGGAGAGGCCTTGCCGTGGGCTGGCTGGGCGTTCCGAGTCAGGGCCCCTGGTTACCATGTGTAAGGAGCCCGCCCCAGAGAGAGAGATTTTCTTTATTTCAGGAAGGTGGCTTTCCCTGCCAGCGCTAAGTGCGTACCCTGAGCGTGAAACGCGTTTCCCTGGGAATCAACCTCAGGCTGATCGACGCTGCGGCCATGACTCTTTTTGACAAGATGCCAAGGTCTACAACGCGAACCACCCACTGGAGGGACAGAGCCAGCTCCAGCACACGGAGACACAATGGACGTGTCAGGATGGGAAAGACTTCCGTTTTCTGTAATTCGTGTTTCTAAGCGCACCTACCAGCATGTCAGCATGGAGAGTCGGTCCCTGCCCATAGGAGGCACTTGATAAATATTTGTTGTAGAGCCCAGCCAGCGTGGCTCAGTGGCTGAGCATCAACCTATGAACCAGGAGGTCAGGGCTCAATTCTGGGTCAGGGCACATGCCTGGGGTTGTGGGCTCGATTCACACTGGGGGGTGTGCAGGAGGCAGCCAATCCATGATTCTCTCTCAGCACTGATGTTTCTGTCTCTCTCCCCCTCTCCCTTCCTCTTGGAAATTAATAAAAAAATATTTTTAAAAAAGATCTACATAATACAAGAGTAACATGCTAATTGACCATACCTTCGTGACACCCACCAGCCAATCAGGAGTGAGTATGCAAATTAACCCAACAAAGATGACAGGTTAATTTGCATATGCAGGCGCTGAGCGGTTGGGGACGGGGCAGGACGACACATGCGTTCCACCCCACCCCAGCCCCTCTGGGCCTCTGGGCAGCGTGGGAAGGCAGAAAGGCGGCTCCGGCCAGAGCGAAGGCGGTGCCGGCAGCCAGGGGAAGGAAGGCCCGTTCTTGCATGAATCTTCATGCATCGGGCCTCTCGTTAAAGTATAAAAAGGGAAATGCCCCGATCAGTAGGAACCTCCCTGGTCCAGGGGTGCTCATTCCTCAGGAAACACAGTCATAGCAACGTTCTCCGGGTTCAGGCCTTTTCAGGGTTTCACACACTTCACCTGAAGCCAGTAACTGGGCCAGCTCATCACCCCCACCCCCTTGCCACCTGTAGCACGGTGTTAATGCTTGCGACGTTCCTGAGAACGGGTCTTCACTCATCTTTGAAGCTGCAAATAGGACCCCTTGTAGCAAGAAGCCGGTGTGTGGCTTTATCTGCAGCACCGTTTGCTGGGGACTGCTTCTCGCTGTCGCACGTGCCGCCTCACTCCTTACCACCACGTCCTCCTCCGCCCACGGTCCCATCCAGACCCTGGCGAGAGCAGCGCCCGGCCCGCCCCCCTTCCTCCCGGCCTCTGTGGGGACACGCTCACTGGGAAAGTGCACGGAAAACCTCCTCGTAAGGAAACGTAATAGCACAGAACTTCTGAGGGTCAGAAACGTGGGATTCGTAAGTCCCTGGCCTGTGCTGGGAAAGCCGTCATGTATAACCAGTAGGTTAGCGTGTGGTCCACAGCTGTGCACGGTTTCCGCAAATAAAGGCTGTTACCATAGCAACGGCCACAGACTGTGAAACACACGTTGTTTGTGAGATGCTAGGCTTTATGTTAAAACATACACACACACACACACCACACACACACAAACCACACTACACACACACACACACCACATACACACACACACACTACACACACACACACCACACACACACACATACCACACTACACACACACCACACCATACATACCATACTCACACACACACACCACATACACACACACCACACACACACATACCACACATACCATACTCACACACACACATACCACACACACACACACACCACACACCACACATACCATACTCACACACACACATACCACACCACATACGCACACACACACTACACACACACACACACACCACACACACATACCACACTACACACACACACACACACCACACATATCATACTCACATACACACACCACACACACACCACACACACACATACCACACTACACACACACCACACCACACACACACACCACACACACACACCACACATACCACACATACCATACTCACACACACACATACCACACACACACACACACCACACACCACACATACCATACTCACACACACACACACACACACACCACATACGCACACACACACACCACACCACACACACACCATACCACACACACACAACACACACACACACCACACATACACGCCACACACACACACACCACACACACACACAAACTCCCACGGCTGCTCTCTGCTGTTTCAAGGATTTATACATTTCCACCTTTTCTTTACCATTCTAAGGGATTCTCTTCTATGTTCTGTTATTTTAAATACTAGAGGCCCGGTGCATGAAATTCGTGCACTGGGGGGGCGGTGGTGTCCCTCAGCCTGGAGGCCAGGCCAAGGGACCCCACTGGTGCACAATTGGGGCTGTGGAGGGACACAGGGGGTTGGCCAGCCAGGGAGGGACCATGGGAGGGCTCCAGGGCGTGTCCAGCCCGTCTTGCTCAGTCCTGATCGGCTGGACCCCAGCAGCAAGCTAACCTACTTGTCGAAATCTGCCCCCTGGTGGTCAGTGCACATCATAGCGAGCAGTTGAGTGGCCTTAGCATATCATTAGCATATTACGCTTTGATTGGTTGAATGGCCGACTGGACGATCGGACACTTAGCATATTAGGCTTTTATGCTATAGGATAGTCTTTATTTCTTGGTCCTCAAAGCTTCAGATGTGTCTGCTCAGCTGGTAAGCCTGGGTAAGTCCCGCCCTGAGATGGCAGCCACCAATGAGGTGTTCCGCACCCAGGTTAGCTTGTTCATTTTAAACAAATGCTGGTGATTTATTTTCATTATTTTTTATCCTCACCCGAGGATGTTTTTCCATTGTTTTTTAGAGAGGGTGGGAAAGAGAGGGAAAGACAGAGAGAAATATTGATGTAAGAGAAACACATTGATTGGTCATCTCCCTGCATGAGCCCCGACCAGGGTCCAGGCCAGGGAGGAGCCTGTAACCAAGGGACATGCCCTTGACCAGAATCGAACCCGGGACCCTCAGTCCACAGGCCGATGCTCTATCCACTGAGCCACACTGGCCAGGGCTCTAGTTGATTTTTTTTTGCTGTAGCAACCTGCGTGTGGCGAGGACAGCTGCAGCCGCCGTGAGCACATCAGGCGACGTGCCTGGAAGCGGGATGTGGAGTGTGAGCTGGCCCTCCTAGGGTCTCACAACGTCACCTCGCACAGCCATGCGGTTTTTAACTCCCTAAACAAGTCGGAATGTCACGCAGGGGCAGGTACCTCCTGCGTGGCTATCATTCTGCCTTTTTTTTTTTTTTCCTGAGAAAGACTGAATGAAATAACTTCCTCTCGTTCCCAAAACTCACGGAGGGGACAGAACGCACGTCGCGAGGGAGCCTCGGGGAGGCGGGTGTCGGGCAAACATGCCGGGCAAGGGGTCCTACGAAATGTTGACTCTCACGTTTGAGGGTTCAACGAAGGGTTCCTCTGCCTCTCTAGCGAAGGCGTCCCCCAAACAAGCAAACACGGGGACCAGGTGGGCGGACGCCTTGCCCAGCCGGCCCGGGAGGCGTGACCAGGATAAGACGGGTCCCTAGGAGGGAAGAGGCTTCGGAAGAGGAGCCATTCCACAGACTGTGACCCGAGGGACACGTGGTCCGAGTGCTGTACCCAAAGCCTGGGACCTGAGAGCCAAGAGGGAGAGAAACTAGTCACCCTCCCACCCCGCCCCTCCCCACCCCCGCCCCGAAGGCGACACAGCCCCGGGCATGCGGCTTCGCTTTCAGAAACAACGGGAAGATGCGAATGTCCATGAACCGCCCGGCGGGAGGTGGAAAGCGGCTTTGAAAACATCCAGGGCCTGGGACCTCGGTGCTCCTGCTGGCGACCGTGGTTGGGGTTCGGGGGTGAATTCACCGCGTGATTCAGACAAAGGGATGCCGGCGGGAGGGTGCGCGCTTCGTGTTGCGTGAGCCACAGGAGCGTGTGAAAACCATCCGAATTCCTTGAACGTTTGTGGTTCCGTTCTGCCCTTTGGCTGTAACCGTGCAACTGTGAGCGCCGCTGTGTGGCTCAGTGCGCCTCAGGCCACAGCGCCCTCTCACCCGCCCGGCCCCCGGCCGGCCTCGGCAGCTTCCTCCCCGCCGGGCCGGGCTGGGGCTGCGGGGCCTGGGCTGGGCGGTTGGGCAGCCGGTGGGTGCGTGGAGGGTGGGAGGTGGTGGCGGAGAAGGGACACGCCTCCGGGACAAGGTCCTGCAGTTTGTGAACAGGCCACACAGAGACGGGGAGGCAGACAGACAGACAGACAGACCCAGGCTGGGAGCGCCAGGCCCCTGGGCGCGGGGATGAGCCCACCCCGGGAGCAGGGCCGGAGGCGGCGGGCGGCCCTCGCTCAGCGTCCTGCACCTCCATCCGCTCTGTCCACAGGACCCGAGCGTTTCCCATGCTCAGCGAGGACGTCGCTTGGGGAAGTCACGCAGGAAACGTTAGCTGAGAGTGAAGGAAGCGTTGATGGTTTCAAACACGCACACACCTTACAACAAGAAGTCAGTGCACAGCTCCGTGGTCGAGTGTCAACCTATGAACCAGGAGGTCAGGGTTCGATTCCCGGTCAGGGCACAGGCCCGGGTTGTGGGCTCGATCCCCAGTGTGGGGCGTGCAGGAGGCAGCCGATCCATGATTCTCTCTCATCATGGATGTCTCTCTCTCCCTCTCCCTTCCTCTCTGACATCAATAACAATATGTTTAAAAAAATGAATTTAATGAACTGGCCTATTTGTGTGCCAAGAAAAAAAAAATCGAAGACCCAGGACAACGGGTTGCCGTCCCGTGTGCCTCCGTGGGACCCAGGACCCGGCCTCCCTGGCCGGTCCCTCCCGCACCTCCACGCGGGCCCCGGAGGGGTGGCCGCGGGCGGGCTCCGGGAGGTGTGCGAGCACCTTGCGCAGATGCCCAGGCCTGCGCGCGGCTGTGACATGCGGCTGCTCCCCTCCATTTGTCTCCTGAGTTTTTCTCCGGGACCCAGGGAGCTAATGCCCCCGTAAGCGCCGTGGACACGGTCAGGCCCGTGTGCGTGTGCCCTCTCCCTGCCCTGCCATTTAGTGGCAAAGGCCGGATTCGCAGACGCAGCGAGCGAGGCCGACCTCCGGCCTGGAGGCAGCTCCCCTCCCCTGCCGCCCTCCCGGCTCGCCTCTCAGGGAACCCACGCGCCGTGGCAGGAGGCTGACCCCGTGGTCACCCCGCGGACAGGCTGCGCCCGCAGAGCTTAAACTACCCGCGCGCTGGCTGCCGCACGGCGGAGGCGGCTGCTCGCTGAGAACTCCATTTATTTTCCAATAGGCTCGCCCCACTCCACCTGGGCCTGATAGGACGGGGACCAGCCTGGCTTCACCACCGCAGGCTCTGAGACACGGGAAAGGGGACACTGGCTGTGCGGGGCGTCCGGCTCGCCCGGGCTGCGATGTGAGAGTCCGCTGGACCGGGGCTGCCAGGTGAAACGGGACACAGACTTCTTCTCCATCTTCAGCTCACGTCCTTAGTCAGTTTTCGTTTCTTAAAATGTATTTTTATTGCTTTTTAGAGAGAGAGGAAGGGAGAGGGAGAGAGAGAGAAACATCAGTGATGAGAGAGAATCATGGGTCGGCTGCCTCCTGCACGCCCCCTACTGGGGATGGAGCCCGCAATCCGGGCCTGTGCCCTGACCGGGAATCGAACCCTGACCTCCTGGTTCCTAGGTCGACGCTCAACCCCTGAGCCACACCGGCCGGGCCTTAGTTCTTTATAGGCGGGTGTGTGAGGGTGGGTTTGTCTTACCGTTTGTTGAAAGAAGAAGAAGGGACGCTGGGGAAGAGGGCAGGTTCCTCCTGGAAGGCACAGGGGGCGGAGGGCACGGGGGGCGGAGGGCATGGGGGGCGCGGAGGGCACGGGGGGGGGGGGCGGTGCTCACGAGGAGAGCACAGAACTGGACAGGACGCCCCTCTGCCAGCCTCTGGGACGGACCTGCCCCGTGCCACTGCGGCCGCCGGGCACTGGCGCTGGGAAGCAGGGCCCCCGTGTGAGGTGGCTCCGTGGTTGAGCATCTAACTATGAACCAGGAGGTCCCTGTTCGATTCCCGGTCAGGGCACAGGCCCGGGTTGTCGGCTCCATCCCCAGGAGGGGGCGTGCAGGAGGCAGCCGACCAATGATTCTCTGTCATCATGGATGCTTCTCTCTCTCTCCCTTCCTCTCTGAAATCAATAAAAACATTGAGTTTGAAAGCGGATCTGCGTGCCTGGCTGTGGGGAGCGAGCTGCCCATGGCCTGGCTGGGGGGGGGGGGGGCGCACACTGTTCCTTTATTTAGAAACTCGGGCGGATATCAATTAAGCCCCGTTAAACCCGACACCTCTTAACCCCGCCTGGGATGAGCGCACCCCGCGCGGAGCCCAGATGGCGGGGAGCAGCTTGGGCGACGGCTCCTCGCGGCTGCGGCTGCGGAGCGCCTGGCCTGGCGCCAGCCGTGATCACCGCTTCTGGAGAATAAACACGTCTGCACTGCAGTCGCGTTGTACACAGGGCTCCGGATTAATTAGATCGAAATCTGTCATCCGTCGCGGAGACCACGAGGGCTCTCTCTCGCCCCCTCTGCTTCCGAGGGGAACGGCAGATGTGGGAAAATTAGAAAATACAGATGCATCGCGCCCGCTTGTCCCACGAGGCTGCGTGAGCACCCGGGGCGAGTCGTTTCTGACCATTAACGGGGAGCACGGCGGGGGGAGGGGCGGCCGCGAGCCTCCAGGAGCCCGGGCGAGGGTTCTCCAGGTGGGACTTGGTCCCTGTTCGAAAACGCCTGTTGTTAAACAAATATATTGCTATTGACTTCAGAGAGGAAGGGAGAGGGAGAGAGAGCCTTAGAGACGTCAGTGATGAGGGAGAATCATGGATCGGCTGCCTCGTGCACCCCCCGCCCCAATGGGGATGGAGCCCGCAACCCGGGCATGTGCCCTGACCGGGAATCGAACCGTGACCTCCTGGTTCACAGGTTGACGCTCAACCCCTGAGCTGCGCCGGCTAAAGAGCCCATTTGTTTCTGCGCGGGTTTCGCCGAGAGCCGAGCGGTTTGGTTTGGGTGTGGAGATCGGCAATGAGCACCCCGTGGCCATCAGGCCCGAGGTGGGTGCAGGGTGGAGACGCAGCGGCGGGCGGGGTTTCTCTGCCCGTGGGTGTGCGTGGGCAGGCGGGACCTCAGGGGCGTCTGCACCGAGAACCCCGGTCGCCCTGCCTTCGGGTGCGCAGTGGCGAGCCGCCTCCACTCGCTGAGACCCCCCTTCACCTGAGCGTCTCGTCCTACCCCGTGAGTGAAGCCCCGTGGCCGCGCCTCACGCGGAATCCTCCCCAGAGTCAGGGTCTCCAGGCCGGGTTTCGCTCACAATAATGCAGATCGCACTGTGGTTTCTTCCGTGGGAGATCCCATCCTGGAGTTCCCACCCTGAGCGTGGGGGGGGGGGGGGCGAGAGGGGAGGAGTAAGTGGGAGATGGAGTGGGAGCAGAGAACCTGAGCCCATCGGTGTAATTCTGAGGTTTCTGCCTTAGAAAAGGCTCCCCTTTGCCCTGGCCGGTTCGGCTCAGTGGATAGAGCAGGGTCCCGGGTTCGGGTTCGATTCCGGTCAAGGGCACGAGCCTAGGTTGCAGGCTCCCTCCCTGGCCCTGGTACGGGTGCGTGTGGGCGGCAACCAATCCCTGTGTCTCTCTCACATCGATGCTTCTCTCTCTCTTTCTCTCCCCCACTTCCACTCTCTCTAAAAACCAGTGGGAAAAGATCCGCGAGTGAGGACCCACAGCGATGACCTCAATCTGCGACGTACGTTCGACCTCTTGATTGAGAAAAGCCGACGGACCCGTCCAGAGCCCGAGGGCAGGACTTCCCGGACCAACGTCCAGGCACCTTTTCATCCCTTCTCTGCTGGGGGGCACCTGTGGGCTCAGGTTTGAGGCTGTTCCGCGTCAGGGTCTGCGAACACTGCTCCCCACGTCCTGGTGTGAGTATATTCATGCATGCTCCGTGGGTCTATATCCGTGGTCAGCAAACTGCGGCTTGCGAGCCACATGCGGCTCTTTGGCCCCTTGAGTGTGGCTCTTCCACAAAATACCACGGCCTGGGCGAGTCTATTTTGAAGAAGTGGCGTTAGAGGAAGTTTAAGTTTAAAAAATGTGGCTCTCAAAATAAATTTCAATCGTTGTCCTGTTGATATTTGGCTCTGTTGACGAATGAGTTTGCCGACCACTGGTCTATATGCAACAGTGGGGTCCCGGGGCCACGGGGCAGGCGTGGACGTGGCTGTACTTGCCATCGCAGAATGGTTCTCTGTGGTTGGTGAGGCCATCTGCCCTCCTGGGCACGAACAGGTCCAGCGGCTCCGCATCCCGTCAACACCCGGAGTCCTCTCCCAGCGGACGGCCACCTCGCGGTGCTGTGGGGGCTGCTGAGGAGAACACTATTTCCCCCTGCCCGGCTGGGTTCTCCCGGCTGGCCTCATAATTAGAGACGAGACAAACAAACAGGAGGCAATGGCCAACGTTAACTATGTCTGCACGGTGGGGGGGGGGGGGCCTCTCCCTCTGCCCATCACCAAGGAGCGACGCATGTCAGGTGTCCCGCCGTGTGGCTCAGTGGGCCGTCGGGCGCACTTGCCAGACACCCGAGCGTCTGTGTTTCCCGGGACGGGGGAGCGAGCCAACTCCAGATGGACAGCTCCACGCCTGCGGACGGGGCAGGTGCATCCTGTTTGACCCCCCCTAACCCCCCGTGACCCCGAGGCCCTGCCGGGAGCCGCGGACTGTGCCCCAGGCCCTGCCAGGTGCACGATGGAAGGAGAACCCCCCCACGCTGCTCCCGGGTGCGGGCCGCGGGCCAGGCCAGGCGCTGCTGGAAGAGGCTGAAGTTAGGGCAGGCCGGCCAGGAAGCATTTGTCCGGCTAAGTAGCCGAGCCAGCGGGTCTTTCATTCCTACTTCAGTGGCTTCAACAGAAACGCCTCCCCGGGGGCTCTGCTCGCAAACACCATCAGAGTCCTCGCTGAGGTGCGCCGGGCCAGCTGGTCTGGGCGGGGACGTGCCCCCGGTCCCCAGGCGATGGGCCAGGAGGCGAGGCGCGTGCGCCTGCGGGGAGGGCGCCGACGCCGCTGGCCCGCGGAGGGCGCGTGGGCATCCAGAGCTGGTCGGCCGGCCCGCTGCGTGCCACGCGGCTTCCTCAGCGGCAGGCTGGCAGAGGGCGGGCGCTGGCATCCGCCTCCTGGAGAAAGCTCGCGGCCCGACCACAGAAGCCGAAGCTTTGTCTTCAGCATTGACCACCAACGGGCCAGGATGGCAACGGCACACACGCTCGCACCCGGTCCGCACACCCCCTTCGGAGGAGCCGGACCAGTCTCTCTCCAACGGCGTCCTTTGTGCTCACCCCCCGGCCCCCGCCCCGAAAACCGTGCATGAGAGTGAGCTAGGTGTTTCCTTGTGCGAGATGACGTTTATAAAAAGACCTTGCTTTTTTGCCCCACCGTCTTCTGCACCTCATTTCTCTTGTCACTTGTTAGAGGGAGGAGAGATGGGAAGGGAGGACGTACTGTTTGTTCTCGTCTGTCCTGGGTCATTTATTCAATTAAGACACCAATCATTTCCAAATATAATCAGATTTACGCTTTTAATAAGATCCATCTTCCCACTCACCCTCGCGTCGTTTAAGGTATTAAATCTGCCCAGGAAGAGCCGCCTCTCAGAAGGGCTTTCTGCCTGCTCAAGGGCTTCCTTGTTGACGTGTTAATAGGGTTTAATTGCATTACGGGCTCCAGGCAGCCACAGTGCAGCCGTTAACGGTGATCAGCCCGGCAGACCACAGCCGAGAAGCAAGTGGGCTCCAGGCTGGGTGTGTCGGCTCAGAAAACCAGGACGATTATTAGTCATAAACTAGAGGCCCGGTGCACGAGATTCGTGCACTCAGCAGGGGCAGGGGCGGGGGAGTCCCTCTGCCCGGCCTGCCCCCTCTCACAGTTCGGGAGCCCTCGCTCGGGTGCGGGCCTAAGCTGTCAGTCAGACATCCTTAGCGCTGCCGTGGAGGTGGGAGGGGCTCCCGTCACCGCCCCTGGGCTCCTCAGCCATGAGCCCGGCTCCTGGCTGAGCGGACCTCCCCCTGTGGGAGCGCACTGACCACCAGGGGGCAGCTCCTGCATTGAGCGTCTGCCCTCTGGTGGTCAGTGCGTGTCCTAGCGGCCGGTCGTCCTGCCGTTAGGTCGATTTGCATATTAGCCTTTTTATTATATAGGACTGTACGGCTGCGTGCATTTGCCTCCGGTTCAGTTCAAAGGCTGGGCACCAACGTCCTCTTTTCCTTAAAAGCAAACCCACGTTGAAGGCCACGTAAGGTGGACCGTCAGCACCGAGCACTGCCATTCATCTTGGGAACTGCGACGGGGTTTCCCCGCTGCTGACAAGGCAGAGCCTGGTGTCAGCACCTCCCGGGCGGCGGCGATGCCTTTGTCTTCTGACGTCACACCCGGGTCGGGCTCAGCATCACGGCGGGCTCCTTGTGAAAGAGGAACGGTGTTTAAGTTGCTCTTTCGTGCTGACACTGTCCTTTTTTTTTTTTTTTTAACTTCTGCTCCTGCTCTTGCCCCTGGGCCCCTCCCAAGTCCCACAGTCGTTCAAGGACAGAGGGCAGAGCCCTGGCCCGGACCCAGGACGCAGCCCTCCGTGAATCTCGTCGGGTTCTCCATCCGGGTCATTTGCGCCGTGGACGGGCAGCGTTGACTTGCGTGAATTTCTGCTTCACGTAAACTTGACAGACCTTTTGCTCCGGCCCGGACACCTGTGAACTGGAATTATGATTTTCAGAGCAGTATTCCAGTGAACGTAAAAAAGAAGGGAAGGCCCGGCCGGCCTGGCTCAGGGGTTGGGCATCGACCTATGAACCAGGAGGTCAGGGTTCGATTCCCGGTCAGGGCACAGGCCTGGGTTTCGGGCTGGTCCCCAGTGTGGGGCGTGCAGGAGGCAGCGATCCATGGTTCTCTCTCATCAGTGATGTTCCTCTCTCTCTCTATTCCTCTCTGAAATCAGTAGAAATATATATTAAAAAATTGTCCTGACGAGATTTTCTGTGTATGGAGTTAACACATGTGCCCCCGAAGAAGCTGGTTGGGGGCCCAGGTGGTGCCGGGGGGCTGGGAGGGGACCTGGGAGCCAGGTGAGGCCACAGCTCCGCCCGGACCCCTACTTCCTGCAGTCGCCCTGCAGACGGTGCCCGCTGGCCGTCACGGGGGCAGAGCCAGGAGTGGGAGCGTGTGCAGGAGCCCTAAGGCGTGGGCATCACAGGGGCGGAGGGCGGCAGCCGGCTGGCAGAGCGGTGTTTGTTAGCAGAGCCCGGGGCCATCGGTACCGAAGTCCAGGAGAGCTGCTTTCCTTTTTTAATGTGTTTGTATTGATGTCAGGGAGGAAGGGAGAGGGAGCTGGAGATGGAAACATCCGTGATGAGCGAGAATCATGGCTCGGCTGCCTCCTGCACGCCCCCCACTGGGCATCGAGCTCCCAACCGGGCAGGTGCCCTGAGCGGGAATTGAACCCTGACCTTCTAGCTCATAGGTCGGTGCTCAACCACGGAGCCACGCCGGCCGGGTGGGACCTTCCCTTTTCACTGGAGAACTAAGACCGATTTCCAGGTGTTCTTTTCCGAACCTTCTGAACCAAAATGCATCCCCACCGTCTCTCTGAAAGGAATACGGGGAGAGATACACGCTGTCTTGTTCTTAAGACCTGCCAGGGCTCTTCAAACATTTTTAAATTAACCGAGGATGGGTGCCCTCACTCAGCCGCCCTCTTTTTAATTTCCTATGTTCATGCTGATTAAGATGTGTTTCTGGGAGATAGGCCCTATCTGGTGCTTGTATAAAAAGTTTAATATCTTTCCCCCTTCCACCGGACGAGTTCGGCATTTGACATGAAAAATAATCGCTTTTGGTCTTCCGGTTGCTGTCTGCATCCAGTGGGGGAAGATGAAGAAGCGATGGGGATTCATTTAGTTCTTCCTCGGAAGGGCCCTCTCTGAGCCGGACACCTAACCCCCATCTACGCCACCGCCCACGGACGCGCAGAATAGACAACGCCGAGGCGGACACAAGTCCTGCGTGTCTCATCCCGGAAATGAATGTCTCGCCAAGAAATGTGGCGCTGATCTTTACGGAAGCCCCCGCCAGCCTGATTCTCTCCTTTGCGTCCAGCTGACGGGAGCCCCTGATTTATGCTTGGGGAGAAGGGCCGTGAGAGACCCCCAGACACAACCTTCTGCTCGATTTAAACCGTCCATGTTAGTCCCACGTCCGAGGTGAGTCCCAGGTCCCATCCCAAGTCTTTGACTTTTTTATAAATAGGTTTTTTTTTAAAGTATTGATTTTTAGAGAGAGAGGAAGGGAGAGGGAGAGGGAGACACAGAAACATGGATCAGAGAGAATCATGGATCGGCTGCCTCCTGCACGCGCCCACTAGGGATGGAGCCCGCAACCCGGGCCTGTGCCCTGACGGGGAATCGAACTGTGACCTCCTGGTGCATGGGTAGATGCTCAACCCCTGAGCCACACCGGCGGGCTCACAGCAAGGTCTTAGTAAGACAGAGAGCATGGAAGGTGCCCGAGGACAAGGTTTAATGAATCAGTGCCCAGGGGGCCCTCCCTCCCTCCCTCCCTCCCTCCCTCCCTCCCTCCCTCCCTCCCTCCCTTCCCTCCCTCTTTCCTTTCTCCCATCCATTGTTTGTTTGCAGTATTTTGCAAATGTATGGTATTGGATACATTATGTTGGCCTGAATGGAGTTGGATTTACAGAGAGAATGAGACTTGACCCCAAATCGTCTTAACTTTTGGTGGAGAACAAAGTGTTTCACCTTTTGGTGTTTTGGGTCAGTGAGGAGGGCAGGACAAGCCCAGGGCTACGGAATCGTCTCCCCTCTCAGCTTCACATTTTCCCTGTAAAATCACTATGTACACGGCAGCAACTGACACTCACTCCGACTCACTCGCCCGCCCCACCCTTTACCGAGGGCGCCTCTGTTCCTGGCTGTGCTGTTGTTTGTTTTTCTCCATCCGGCCACCCGTCCCCGGAGAGCCGTGTGTTTACTAACACTCCCCACGGCCACAGAACACTGCCTGCCGCACAACCTGATTACGAGTTAATTGGGATTCTGTTTAATTTGATCAGAACCCCCCTAGAATGAAACCATTTTATATTAAAAAATTACAACAATTTGATTGTTCCGAGAACAGATGATTAGAGTGTCAATCAGGCAGCCGGGAAGAAAGTTGTCGTCAGGTAACGGGATGAATCTTATCCCGGGGCTGGGAAGCCGGCAGGAGGCCTGAGGGCGTGGGGCAGGCTCCGGTGAGGGTGTCTCGGCCCCCTGGCCAGGCCTGCAGGTGACAAGAAGCAACACACAGGTGCTGCCTCCACGAGGAAGATTCTGGAAGGCAGCCACGCCCTCCCAGGAGCGCGGGCTTTGGTGGCAGAGATCAGCGTGTTTTTGTTCATCCTCGACAGAGGGCATTTCCCCACTGATTGATTTTCAGAGAGAGTGAAAGGGAGGGAGAGAGGGGTGGGGGGAGAGAGAGAGAGGAGAGAGAGAGAGAGAGAAACATCAATGTGAGAGAAACACATTGACCGGCTGCCTCCTGACTCCTGCGCGCCCCCTACCGGGGACTGAGCCTGCAACCGGGAATCCAACCATGACCTCCTGGGTCAGAGGTCGACGCTCACCACTGAGCCCCGTGGCTGTTTTTAAATACCGTTAAGGCCAAGGCGAGCCTATCTTTAGGTCGATTAGAAAAGGGGTTCAGAAACGGGCCGGGGTTCAGGTTGGGGGCCCCTATTCCCATCCCAAACGACCCCTAAGAGGATGCCCCGGCACCACCAGAGGATGCGGCCAAAGGCCTATGAGGACGGGCCAGGCGCCCGACTTCCTGGGCGTGAGGAGAGTGGGCACCTGCCTCCCCCTCCCCGCCCCCCCGCCCCCCGCACTTTACAGACAGCAGACGAGCCACCGACAAGGTGCGACCCCCTGCCGGCCCCCCAGCCTGGCCCCGTGACGAAGGAGCTGGCAGGGCCGCGGGCTGCGGCAGACACCGGGCGCAGGGACCCCCGGCCGCTCCAGCTCCTTCCAGTTACGGGCACAGCCAGGGGTGCCCACACCCTGGGCCTTCGCCCCACAATGTCCCTCACGCTGCCCTGGCGCCTTGCGGAGAGACCCAGTGCGATGTTCAGAACGGAGGTTGTGTGCCTTCTGCTTTACAAACACGACCTGGTGTTTCCCCGGAAAAACCATGAAGCGTGCAAGGAGCTGAATGCCTCTCGTGTTTCTATTCGATCCTCATTGACACCCCTTTTCAGCACATGATTAAACATGTAGAGAGGAGCCCGTGACCGCATGGGTGTGTGTGTGAGTGTGTGTGTGTGTGAGTGTGTGTGTGTGTGTGTGTGTGTGCGTGAGTGAGTGTGTGTGTGTGAGTGTGTGTGTGTGTGAGTGTGTGTGTGTGTGAGTGTTTGAGTGTGTGTGTGTGTGTGTGTGAGTGTGTGTGTGTGTGTGTGTGCGTGAGTGAGTGTGTGTGTGTGAGTGTGTGTGTGTGTGTGTGTGCGTGAGTGAGTGTGTGTGTGTGAGTGTGTGTGTGTGTGTGTGTGCGTGAGTGAGTGTGTGTGTGTGAGTGTGTGTGTGTGTGAGTGTGAGTGTGTGTGTGTGTGAGTGTTTGAGTGTGTGTGAGTGTGTGTGTGTGTGAGTGTGAGTGTGTGTGTGTGAGTGTTTGAGTGTGTGTGAGTGTGTGTGTGTGTGAGTGTGAGTGTGTGTGAGTGTGTGTGTGTGTGTATGCGCACAAGAAAGGAATTCACCTACACGGCCTCCTTCAGTGAGTGTGAGCCCCGCGTCCATGCCGCCTGCTCTGTCTGTGAGCCCACGCGGGGGAGGAAGGAACAACGCGGGGTGGGGTGGGTTGTTTGCTGTCCCTCCGGCTGGGGGCCTGGGGCTGCTCCAAGCAGCGCCCCCCGCGCCCCCTCTGAGGCCTCGCCCATGGGCCTTTCTGCAGCTGAGAGCCCAGCTGCTGGGGTGCTGGGTCCCCCTCCCCCCATCTGAAGCAGCACCGCCACACAGCCATCTGCCGAGCTCGGGGAGTGCAGTACTGCCTATAGATGTGTCCACGCGGCCACGGAGAGATGGGGCCACGGCGTGCCCAGCCCTCCCCGGCGGCAGCTCCAGCTGGTGCGGCTCCTGGGCAGACAGACAGCTGTCCACCTGCGGCTGCCGCTTACCCCTGAGGTTCAGAGGCCGACCGGCTGGGTTGGGAACCTGCTGTTCTCCACCCGCTGGGACCCACGGGCCTGGAGCAGCGCGCCCTTCACGCCCGCACGTGTGGGCCCCGTGCCAAGCGAGCTGGCCACACCCCTTCGCTCCCACGCCCCCTCGCAGCCCCGCGCACGCCTCACGCTCGCTCGCAGGTCTCCCGGAACATCTGCACCTGTCAGCTCGGCTCGCTCCCGCCCCGGCTGGGTCTGCGCCTGGGACGCTGCGCCCCAGGTTTCTCCTGGGGGAGGGAGAGAGACAGCTGCTCCCCGCCACGATGGGCGGAGGGCTGAGCGGTAAAGTTGGGGTGCTTCGGGCCGGGGATGGTGCTGAGGCGCTCGGGGGACCCCTGCGTTCCGGCTCCAGCACAACCCGCTCTTTCCAGAGAAGTGGGCTCTCTGAACCGCAGTTTCACGTCCTGGTGGGTGATGGAGCACCCAGGGCTGCTCAGGGCGGGGAGATGGTGCCTGGTCCCCCCACATACGTGCCTTTCTGGGAGAGGGAGGAAGGGAGGGGCATGTCTGTGGGGCCCTCAGATCCCGGCGCCCCAATGGAGACGTGAGAGCGCAGCAAGGCAGCTGGCACTGAGCTGGGCAGAGGGTGCAGAAGGCTCGTGGGAGGCACAGTGGAACCCCCTCTCCCCCAACAAGCCTGCTGGGCTCTCTGCCCAGCCTTCCTGGGAGCTGGATCCACCGCCAAGACTGCGGCTGCGGTGTGAGCTGTCCAGGGTGCTGGCCACGCGTCCGCCCTGCCCAGAGCACAGGGGTTCGCCCAGGAGAAGAGGGACTCGCACACCCTCCCCTCCCCCCCGCTGCCCCCACTCCGCACTCTGCGCCCCTGGACGCCTCGCTCTGCGGGGTTCAAGCCGACTTCCCAGCGTGTCTGCCAGTCTCGCCGGAGCGCGTCCTAGCTGAGATTTCTCCCTCTCCCTTCCACGGGCATGCGACATGCTCCCACGACGTTTCACACCATCTGGGAAGTCTGAATAGTCTCTAATCTTTGAAGACGCTGGTAGTCACGTTAGAACTTTAAAACAGAAAACTCTCAAGTTGAGAAAAAAGTCTCCCACTCAAAAAACAAAAACCCGCAGCGGGCGCACACAGAGCTGCTCTGGGGTGTTCTGGAGCTGTATTGTCCTCATCGGAACGCTTTCTTCTTATTATTATTTAAATATATTTGTATTGGTTTCAGAGAGAGGAAGGGAGAGGGAGAGAGAGAGAAACATCAGTGATGAGAGAGAATCATGGATCAGCTGCCTCCTGCACGGCCCACACGGGGGATGGAGCCCACAACCCAAGCATGTGCCCTGACCGGGAATGGAACCGTGACCGCCTGGTTCATAGGTCGACCCTCAACCACTGAGCCACGCCCGACAGTTCAACTCAAGGAACAAAAATAACAACAGTGACAAGTGCCATCTATTGCCCGCTTACTATGGGCCAGCCCCCGGATAAATGTGGCCTCAAACCCACATATCCCTTCAAGCCATCGTTACCGTTATGCCCATTTCAGAGACTGGAAAGTTGAGGCCTGGGGCCGAGTTGATGAAGCTCATGCAGCAGAGGAGTGATGGGGCTGGACTCAGAACTCAGCTCTGTCTGAACCCGCATCTCAGGACCCTCAGGGATGTTCCCCTCGGGCACAGCGGGCAGCCTTGTGTCTCAGGTGTGGGCCTTGTGTCTCGGGCGTGGGCCTGGGGCCCCGGCACCGGACGGCTTTCCCTCCCCGTCTGATGTCTCTGCCGCCTGCAGGCCAGGAGCGAACACACCTGCAGCTGAGCGGCAGCAGCACGCTCCCCTCGCCTTCCTTCGGGCTGCAATCCCTTAAACCTCAGGTTGTCTCGTCTAATGAGCGATTGCTTTTTCCGCAGAGAGCCAGATGGCCTCCTGGTGGGGAAGGCTCCCGGCTCCCGGCTCCTGGGGACGGTGGGTTTGCCAGGGAAAGCCTGCGGGAGAGTGAGGAAAGAAGGCTGCACGCCGTTCCGTGTTGATTTGAGCTGGACACGGGCGGCCGGCCTCGGGGCATGTCTCCACTGGGTCCGATGGAGAGTGGGGGAGGGGCCAGTGCCTGGCGCACAGCGGGGGGTCCCACGCCATAGGATGCGGTGTCTGTGATGAAAAGCCCGGAGGTCGTGCCGGATCCGGGGACAGGCGAGCGGCTCAGACGGTCAGAGCTGAGGAGGCGGGGCCTGGCCCAGGGCTCCAGCCGCGGTTCTTGTTTGGAAGCGTAAACATTGTTGAGTTATCTGGCGAGGTTTTGCTTTGCTTTTCTGCAAACGCTGCTCAGCAGAAGCTTCTCCTCTCCCCGGCCTGGCTGGACGCGCGCCCCAGGGTCCTTCCAGGTCCCACGAGGGCCTGAAACCCCAGCCCCCCACTTCCCACCCGAGGCCCCGCCTGTCCGGGGAGGGGAGGTCTCGGGAGGGTTTTCTCCTCCGAGTGGAGACCCTGAGACTGCCGCAGCCAGCGCGGCCCGGCTGGGGGGCCTCAGTGTTTGGGCGCCGGCCTGGGCACCAGGAGGCCGCAGGTTCAAGTCCCAGTCAGGGCACAGGCCGGGTTTGGGGCTCCGTCCCCAGTGGAGGGTGTGAGGGGGCAGCTCATCAAATCAATGTTTCTATCTCTCTCCCTCGCCCTTTCTCTCTCTAAAATAAAATAAAAAACATATTATTTAAAAAACCAGCTTTGTCTCCAGCCAGAGAAGGGGGACAGGAAGGAAGTGGGGGGTCAGAATTCTTGGAAGAGGGACCGCGAGGACACTGTGCTCAAGGCTGCCATGTGCCTGAGGGCCATGCCTCCTGCCAGCAGACTGGGGCCTTGGGCGGGGGTGGGGGGGGTGGGGGTGGGGTGGGTGGGGGGTGGGGGTGAGGAGGGGGGACACGTGGCTTCCTACTGCACCCTGCTTTCCAACGCAGGCCCTCATTCGGGTGAGCGAGTTGCCCTCTGACCGATAGAAAATGCTGCTGAAAAAGGCCTTGTAATGCACTATGGCCCCAAAGCTCCACCTCAGCCCCCGCGTCCCCTCCCTCCTCCCTCCTCCCCCTCCCCCTCCCTCCTCCCTCGTCAGCCCTGTGGTGCCTCGTCTTCCTCCCTCCCTCCCTCCCTCCCTCCCTCCCTCCCTCCCTCCTTCCTTCCTTCATATATATTTTTATTGATTTCAGAGAGGAGGGGAGAAGGAGAGAGACAGAAACATCAATGATGCGAGAGAATCATGGATCAGCTGCCTCCTGCACGCCCCCTACTGGGGATGGAGCCCGCAACCCGGGCCTGTGCCCTGACCGGGAATCGAACCCTGACCTCCTGGTTCCTAGGTCGACGCTCCACCACTGGGCCACGCCGGCGGGAACCCCGTGCTGCCCTGTACTCCCACCGCAGGCAGCAGAGCGGGCGAGGGGGTGGGCTGAAATGGAGCAGACGGACCCGCCTTTGCCTGTGCAAACACAGCGCCCGCAGTTTCCCGGGGCCCAGCCTCGCCCCCCCCGCCCCCCCGCCAGCCCAGGCCCTGAAGACAAACTCCAGCCCCAGCATGTCCCCCGCTCCCTGCTTCCAGCAACACTGAGGGGGGCCCCCAGCGGCCAGGAGCCAGCCTCGGCCCGTGCGACCCCACCCAGGGCGTTGGTATCGCCGGGTTCACGCCGCGTGTTCATTTCCCTTTCTGGTTGCTTGACTCCCAGCAAGAGGCGCGCCAGGGCCGCAGAGAAGCAATTAAACTGATTTTCATCTTTGTCAGAGGAGATAACAGGCCGCCTTGTCTTCTCATTTAAATAATTAAAGTTTCAGGAGGTATTATTTCTGGCTTTAAAGAAATGGGTATCTTCATGTAATAGGATCCTGGTAATTATGTACTTAATGGTTCTTAATAAGTTAATCATGGGTTTTTCATTTAAAATGTGATTTTTTTTTCTTATTAAACTTTTATTTGTTACAGTATCTTTGAGTAGAAGGAGGGGGGAAAATACCAAGAAGGAGAGGTACGAACAGTCCCCGGTGTCTCGATATTGTTTTTTTTTTTTTAAAAAAATACATTTTATTAATTTTTTTACAGAGAGGAAGGGAGATGGATAGAGAGTTAGAAACATCGATGAGAGATAAACATCGATTGGCTGCCTCCTGCACACCCCCCACTGGGGATGTGCCCGCAACCAAGGTACATGCCCCCGACCAGAATCGAACCCGGGACCTTTCAGTCCGCAGGCCGACGCTCCATCCACTGAGCCACACCGGTCAGGGCTCGAAGCAATATTTGTATCTTCTGGTGCATTTAAAGGAAGCCCACTTCTCTTCATGACATGTTTTTTTAAAAAAATGTATTTTTATTGATTTCAGAGAGGAAGGAAGAGGGAGAGAGAAACATCCATTAGGGGAGAGAAACATGGATCGGCTGCCTCCTGCATGCCCCACACTGAGGATCGAGGCCACAACCCGGGCCTGTGCCCTGACCAGGAATTGAACCGTGACCTCCTGGTTCCTAGGTCGACGCTCAACCCCTGAGCCAGGCCGCTGGGGCCATGACAATGTGTTTAATTTCAACGGCGATGGGGCTCTGGGCTCCGGTGAAACTTTCCTTCTAGGACATCGGGCACATTTATGTGGCCTGGAGCCGCTCTAAACTTTTAAACCTGCATCAGGGACTTGGAGGAACAGAGGAACACTGTGCTGGCCAGTCAGACGCTATGCAGCTGTCTTACTCCTCACCCCGATAGTGTGAGATGCACCGGAGCCTCCCGAGAACAGGAAACCAGGTCAGAGTTCACAGGTCACGTCCCCCACCCCCCCCATGCGGGGTGGTCACACAGGTGCGGGCCGGGACGTGGCGTAGCTGTCTCACCGGGTCCCACCGCTGGGCCGGTGGCTCCGAGCAGGCAGGTGGCTCCGGGAGGCCAGGCCCGTGCAGGGCTCAGGGGCGGAGCGGTTCCCGGTCTCAGAGCCGCGTCCTCTTCAGGACGGGAACCTGAGGAGGGGAGCCCATGTCCGGGCCGTGGAGCCCGGGCCTGAAGTGGAGGCTACAGAGAGGCCGGGCCGCCCCGGAGCCGCCCCGCCACCCGGCGTCTCCCGGGGAGCTGACCCATACAGGCGAGCTCTTTGCTTGACGTGTGAGCTGAGAGCGGCTCTGCTTCCGTGCTGTGAGCGGCCAGGCCCCAGCTCCCGGGCAGCCGAGCCAGGAGGTCCGTGTGCAGCCACAGGGGGACCCGCCCGCCGAGCCTCGCCTCCTCCTCCGCCTGAGACCCCGGGAAAGGGAAGCCTTTGTCCCCACCGGAGCCGTGCACGGGGTCCGGGCCGCACCCCCAGCGCAGGAGCACCCCCCGCCCCACCCTCCCCGGGTGCAGGAAGCGTGGCGCCCCCCGCGACGGGGCTCACCTGGTCCCGGGAAGGCCCGGGCCTGGCTCACGCCGCACACGGGCCGGGAAGCTGCTCCTGCAGGAGGCAGTCCCACAGATCACACGCGTGACTCCGTTCCTGGTACCTTCCCGAGCGGCAGGAGGCGGGAGCGAGCTGAGGGCTCGGGGTTTCTTCTGAGGCGACGGCAAGGCCCTAAAGCGACCGGAGACGGCTGCCCGTGCCCGTGGATGTGCTGAAAGCCGCCGCATCGCACACGTCAAGGGGCGAGCTGTATGGTGTGCGGATATATCTCAATAAAACCGAAAAATTACATTCAAAGCCCCAAAGCCTGTGGGTATAGGGTTCGCACTCCCCGGAAGTTTCAGGCTCTTCAGATAGAATTTCCAGGCCCAGGGCAGACTCTCTGTGCCCCAGGGGACCCTTCCTCCGGACAGGGCAGCGCCCGGGCTCCCGGGACCATCAACATCTCAGCTGCTCCCCGGGTGATCCGGGCAGCGCCAGGCAGCGCGCACCTATATCCCAGCCCTTCGCCTGCTAAAGAGGGTGTTGCTCTCCTCTTTGCACCCACAGACTCGCCGAGCTCCACCTGTGCCTGCGCGGGGCGTGGAGACCGCGGAGAGAGCGGTTCTGGGATAAACGGGGCTGAGAGCGCCGTGTGGGGTCATTTACATCCAAATCCACGCCTTTCAGGTGGTGCCTTTCTAAGGGGGCGGGAATTGAACCTCTGTGCTGGTTTCCCAGACGGCGAGCCGCTGGCCACTGTGCTCTGCTTGCCACCCGTGACGCGCGCCTTGTCTGCAGCGGTTATCGGTCAAGGCGAGGCCGAGGCGGAACCCATCGCCTTTTTAGGGGGGAAACCTCTAAGTCATCGTGGTGCCCTCTGCACATCGAGGCTTTTGTTCGTAACACGTGTCCAGTCAACGTCTACATGGAATTGGAATGAAAGATCACCCAGGTTGGAGAGCAAGGTCAAGGCTTTTTAAAAATAATTGCAAATAATGAGATTGAACACATGACAGATGGTGTTAGTCACCGGGAGGTCCGACTCCCCCGGGGAGCTTGCTTGTGTCCAGCTGCCCATCGGGGAGCCAGAGCCGCGGGGTGCCACGGTCACCTGACCTCCCACGGAGAAGGAGAGTCAGACGCCCCCGTGTCTCCAGCCCGAGCTCAGACAGCAAACACCGTCTGGTAGACAGCACGCAGCTCAGTGGACGGGGCTCCGTGTGAGTGGCAGACTGGCTCACCAGCCGGTGCCACAGTTTACGGAGACGTCAGATCTCCCCCCTCATTCTGAGACGAGTCCCCAGGAGTTGGAGCAGATGGGGTTCAGTCACCGGGATCAAACCTGCCTCTTCCCTTTCTCTTGCCCGAACAAGGACCACGGGCCAGGGACGGCTCACACCTGTCAGCCTGTGCTCAAAGGGCCCGTGGCCTCTCTTTGGGAGGAAAACTGGAATCGCGATTTCCGTCCGTTTCTCCCTGTACGTCCTCTTCCCCGCCACCGAGCAGGACGGAACCTGTTTTCTCATCCTCCCGCCGTCCATCCCGGTTACGGGGACGACGGTGAACGCCCGGATCCTGTGCGTGCAGGTTGGATGTAGGACTGGAGCTTGGAGGTCCGAGGGGGAGGATCCTGCCGCCGCCTTTGCCACACGTAAGGCCCTGAGCACTTTACAGCTCAATTTCCTGCTGAAAGGGCGCTGCGTGGCCACCAGCAGATACAGTGAGTGACTAATTAGCCAAATTAATGAGGGCTTGTTTACGTGAGGTCCCCAGTGCCCGTGGAACTCGGGATGTTTCGTTATTACAATCTGCACGTCGTTTCCTCCAATTAGTTGTTAACACCCAGCTCTTGCCTCGTCTCAGCCACATGTAATATCCGAATACTTCGGAGGGGTTTGCGAGCGCGAACTCGTTAATCCTCCCGGGGGACCGCCGGGCGATCGGAACGGAAAGGAAGCACAGTGCCCTTGGGTCAGCCCCGCCGGTGGCATACTTTACACATTCTCGTCCGCAGGTACCGAGGGAAGTCGGTGGAGTCATTATCAAGGCCCGTGAGGAGATCGGGGTAGAAAGGAAGAAACGGATGTAGACATGGCGGGGATTTCTCTCTGCCACAGAATGAAGGAGAAGCAATCTAAGGGGAGTCACCAGCCTTACACAGGGCCCCTATGGAAGGACGTGATCAGAGCCACATTCAGTAGTAAGGACCGTGGAAGCATGTACCCAGAGAACACTCAGAAGTGACGTGTGGATCGAGGGCACATACAGACAGGCGAGGCACCTCTAGCGTAAATTCAGAAGTGAGGTGCATGAGTGATGTCACAGAAATGGCGACACAGGGAGCTCTAAGAATTGGTCCCTTCACTGGAGCAACGAGCTGGTAAGAATGACAGAATATCATAAAACACCTGGCAACAACTGAGTAGAGTTGTTGTTCCTTAATGAAGAAAGGGCTTGCTCGAGTTCCGTGTTGAAGGACATCTCTGTCAGACCGCTGGCTTTCTGCTGAGATCACCGAACAGAGACTTCAGTGATCACACATGACAAGGAATACTGTCTCTGCAAAAACCATTTGGGAAAACCACTCCACAAGGGGGTGACTGTAGCCCTCAACAGTCAATAACCGCGGAGGGAGAGAATCTGATTTCCAGAATGTCCACATTGTAATGCTCAAAATGCAAACAACATTTTCAACAAAATTTACAAGACACAAGAAAGTCTGGCTCACTCACAGGAAAAAGTATAAATTTACAGAAAATGTCCCTGAGCCAGCTCAGACTTTGCATTTACTAGATAAAGACTTTAGCTCTGAAGATCTAAATGAGGCTATGGACACAGAACTGAAGTAAACCAGGAGGGAACATGTATGAACAAATAAATAATATTAGTAAAAACACAGACATTGTAAAATGAACCAAATAGAAATTCTGGAGCTGAAAAGTACGGCTGAAATGAAAAAGTCACTAGGGGAATTCAAGAGCAGATTTGAGCCGGCAGCAGAAATAAACAGCAAATCTAAGTCTAGAACAACGGAAAGTTTTCAATCTGAGAAGCGGAGCAAGGAAAAAGAATGGAGGAAAGTGAGCACAGCCTAAGTGGTTTGTGGAATTCCAATCAGCATACTAAAATACTCATCATGGGTGTTACAGAAGGAGGAAGGAGAAAGAAAGGGTAAAAGGAAATATTTGAAGAAATGGCCGAAAAGCTCCTAAGTGAGATAAAATACACGAATCTACACATTTAAGAAGCTGAACAAATTCAAGTAGGGTAAATCCTAAAGAGATCCACACCGAGACACTTTATTATCAAACCATCAAACACAGAGAAAATCTTAAAAGCAGCGAGATAAAAAACCATTCAGCACACACAAGCGATCCTTAATAAGATGAAAATCTGGCTTCACATCAGAAAGCATGGAGGCCAGAAGGCGGGGGAATGACAAGTTTAGATTGCTGGCAGCAAAAAAAAAGTCAACCGAGAACTCTATACCCAGCAAAACTATCCTTCCAATACGGAAGAGAAATGAAGACATTTCCAATACACAAAAGCTGAGGCAGTTCATTGCTAGTGGCCCTCCTCTACAAGAAATGCTAAAGGGAGTCCTCTGAGATGAAATGAAAGGAAACTGGACAGAGACTTGAAGTCAGATGAAAAAATAGAAGGAAACAACGAACTTGGGTAAAGGTAACTACCTAGATAAATGTAAGAGCCAGTATTACGGCATTATTGTATTTTTTTGTTTGTAACTTCCTTTTTTTAGTTTCCTGTATGATTTCAAAGATATTGCTCTAGCCTTTTATAACGGGTTCGCATCCGCAGGCCCGAGGGGTCGCTGCCAGTGCTGCGCGGAGTATGTACTTGGGAGACCAATTTGTCCCCCGCCCCCGCCTGGCGCTCGGGTTCGCATTGCCGTCCGGGCCCGCCGAGAGCGGCGCTGTGACCAGCTGTGACTGCTGTCACCTGCGTGTCTGCGTCTAGACGAGGCTCTGTCTGACCAGGGGCCCGAGCACCCTCCCAGCCCCGTGGCGGCTCTCGCCCATCCAGCATCCCTGGGAGAGTTCACCGCCTTTCGAGATCTGGCTCACACGAAACCCCGTCACACAGAGGGAAGGAGCGTCCCAAAGTTGTCCCGTTCCTTCACGTCCTGTGTTCTGTGTGGGAAAGGGCTGTCCCACGCCGAGCCGGGGGGGGGGGGGGGGGGTGGGCGGCGTTTGGAATGGCTGCATAGGAGGAGGAAGTGTGAGTGAGCTCAGAGCCAGCGTGATTATGGACGGACAGGTCCGTGGCCCAGGCTGTGAAAACGCCGCCTATAAACGCCGCCTATAAAGTGGAAAACAGACCTAGCCGGTGTGGCTCAGTGGATAGAGCGTCAGCCTGCAGACCAAAGGGTCCAGGGTTCGATGCCAGTCAGGGGCATGTACTTCGGTTGCAGGCTCCTCCCCAGCCCGGGGCCGTGGTCAGGAGGCAGCCAGTCTATCGATATTTCTCTCTGTCTTTCCCCCTCTCTTGCCCTCTCTAAAAATCAGTGGGAAAATGTCCTCGGGCGAGGATTTTAAAAAACAATAAGTAAATAAGTAAATAAAGGAGAAGACATTTTTCTACCAAAAGGGCACACGTCCAAATGGTGGCCACACGGGTTTTCAGACCAAAGTGCAGGTGTGGCTGCGGGAGCACGACAGGTGTGGCAGCCGGTCGGGGGCTGCTCCGGACTCGGCCCGGAATAGAACATGCCGGAGAGCGACCCTGGTCCCGCCCGCCATGGCTTTGCGCCCAAAGGTGCTACCTGGGTGCCACCATCCAGGCCTCTTGCTCTCAGCACATCGTGAGCCGCTCTGGCCGGTCCCGGCGCCGAGAGGACCCAGGGAAGTGGCGCTCCCGCCGCTGGGATGTCGCCCCAGTTTCTGTTGGGAGGGGAGGAGGAATTACAATCTCGGGGGGAAAGTCACTTTCATGAAGTTTGCAAACGCGAGGCCAAACGTGGAAATCACCCTAAAGAGACCCCCCAAAACCAGGACGCCCGTGGGCACCCCTCGCCCAGGAGGCGCGTGTGTGCGGTCAGGTGAGGGCGCCGCCCGTTTTGTCCTGAAGCCGATGCCGCTCTCTCCCGTCTCTCCCCGGTGCTGAGCGCGCTCCTGGCCGCATCCCCCGTGATTTCTGTCATTGGTTTCACTCGCGGAGGCCCGATCGGCGGGTCCTCCTGGAGCGCATATGAAATATGAATCTATTTAAAAATTCATCCTAAATCAATATTAATTAAATAAAATATTTTAATCCGAGGCATGAATATTTTAAACCTTTGCACAGACATGCAGATTTCCAAGTCGTCTGCGCGTCGCTGACGGGCCTCAGGGTGGGCTGGGCGCACGTGGGCTCTGGGCTGCCTCCCTGGGCCCCCAGGTCAAAGTCTAGGTCACACACGCTTATGCACCCCTGGAGGGATGCAAATGGCCACCCATACGAAAGTTCTTTTTAAAAATATGTATTTTTTTCTTGATTTCAGAGGGGAAAGGAGAGGGAGAGTGAAATAGAAACATCAATATGAAAGAGAATCATGGATCGGCTGCCTCCTGCATGCCCCACACGGGGGATCCAGCCTGCAACCCGGGCACGTGCCCGGATCGGGAATCAAACTGTGACCTCCTGGTTCATAGGTCGATGCTCAACCTCTGGGTGATAGGAAAGTTCTTGACAAACAGAAAGCACCAGATAAACAGACATGTTGTTTACTGCCACTGTTACCCGTATCCGCGGATGGTGCTGTAAAAGCAGGCCGGGCCCCAACCAGGGCAGGAGGCGGCTTGGCCGTGCAGATGGGAACTCTCGGCACGAGGCTCAGCTCTGGTTTGGGGAGGAATCCCCGCCCCCTCCCGCCCGTTTTCTGTCTGCGGACCCAGTGGGGCTCCTGATAAACACATTTTTGTAAAAAAAAAGAAATGGCTTCGTCGGGGAATCGCTGTGTCAGGAGGTTGTGTACCTCCCAGATGAGGAAAAGGCCAATTTCTCATAAAAAGGCAAAACCTCTCGTTTCCAAAGGTTGAGTCTAATGCTATTTAACTGCTTTCAAAGGCTACTCGTAGGTCATGGGTAAAGTCCCGATGAAGAGCAGTCCCCGGGGCCTGGAACATTTCCTCGGGTTCGAGGGCGGCTGCATTTGAATGCATGTTAACCTCCTGCCTTTTGGCATTTGGCTCGTCTGACAGGGAGCGTCTGCCCGAGCTGGAACTGTCTCTGTGTCCTCGGAGGCTAAGTCAGTCCTGAGTTCCTGACGCAAAGTACCCAGGCCATTTCAACAGCTTTCCGGGAACTCTCGTTGAAATATGTCAGAGAAAATTGCAAGGATTTTAAGTGTATTTTTACAAAACAGGTCATTACGGGTGCCCCGGAGCCTCGTTCGCCTGTCTCTCATGTACGCCAGGCCCAGAGGGGACCGCCGCTCGGATTTCTATGAAAAGGGATTAGTCTCATTTGCTTTTGACCTTCATGCGAACGGCAGCAGGATTCTGTGACAAGTGCCTTGTGGGGGCTGGCTCCGTTACTCCACAGACATGAAGTTCACCTGGGGGCCGTGGAATAGTCCATCGTTTGAATAGACCACAATTTGTTTCTTAACTAGAGGCCTGGTGCATGAAATTTGTGCATGGTGGTGGGGGGTCCCTTCAGCCCAGCCTGCACCCTCTCCAATCCGGGACCCCTCGGGGAATGTCTGACTGCTGGTTTGGGCCCAATCCTCTCACAATTTGGGACCGCTGGCTCCTAACTGCTCACCTGCCTGACTGCCTGATCGCCCCTAACTTCCCCCCCCGCCAGCTTGATCACCGCCTAACTGCCTCTGCCTGCCAGCCTGATTGCCCCTAACTGCCCCCCCCCTGCTGGCCTGGTCACCCCCAACTGTCCCCCTCCCCCCGCTGTCCTGGTTGCTCCCAACTGCCTCCCCTGCCGGCCTGGTCACCCCACGCAGCCTGTTTGTTTGTTTCTGTGACGGCGTCCTGGACAATTTGCATATTCCTCTATTATTAGTATAGATTTGTGCCACGTAATGTAGGCATGGCGGTGGTTTCTGTCTGTGGCTGTCGAAATGAACGCTGCTTTGCGTACCGGTGTGCATGTACGCCATTTGGTGCAAACAGATAGATACAAACCGTTCTCAGGAGGGCAGGCCGAGGGGTAAGGCTGCTGGTACGTGAGTATCAAGGTCACCAGCAATGTCCGAGGCTGATCGTTTCTGCCTCCTCACCAGGCTTTTCGGGATTAGCCATTCTGGTGGGGGGACAGTGGCACATGTTTGTGGCTTCAATTTATGTTCCCCGAGTGACACTGTTCCCATGTGTGTCTACTACTTGTGAGTCCCCTTCAGGGACGTGCCCTGCAGCAGAGAGGAAACCCTCTCCCAGGAGGCCCTGTCCCGATCCCGCGGCCCGTGCTCAGGTCAGGTTCCCGGGCCAAGGATGGAGGCTGCGGGCGGCCAGCTGACCTCACCCTCGGGAGGCCATCCAGGTGAGGCCCGTGCCATCCGAGCGGCCGGCTGTGAGAGTGCGCGTGGAAGAGTGGGGCGGGGGGAGGACAGGGCCAGGGGTGCCGTGGGAGGAGGGTGCGGCTCCATGATGCCGACTCTGGAGGTGGAGGGGCCGGGAGCCCGTGCGCGGGGCCTCAGACGCCGACAAGGCCAGGACGCGGGTCTGTCCCGGACCGTGCAGGCCCTGCTGGTGCCCGGATTCCATAGCGACACCAGGCTCGCCTTCTGCACCCAGAACGCGAGGCGCTTTGGTGGAAAACCTTTTCCTCGTTCTCTTCTTGTAATGAGCAGGAATCAATTTCCCCAAATCTATAAACATCATTTTCTAAAAAAATCTAGAGAAAGACAGCCACAGGGCCACCCTCCGCGCGGCCAGCTCCTCCGTTTCCCTAAAACACCTCCGGATGAGCCTTTCTGTTTGATCTCAAAAGACGCCGCGGCTCAAGTGTTCCTCGTCCTGGTGAGCCCGATGCGGCCCGTTGTCATTTGGGGGTCACTAACGCAGAGGGACTCCTTCGCCTCCGCGGCTCCCAGCACCCCGTGTCGTGTGGTAGAACCCGGCGTACCCCAGCATCCCCCGTTTTATGTATTTACTTAATATGTTTTCATTGATGTCAGAGAGGAAGGGAGAGGGAGAGAGAAACATCAACGCTGAGAGAGCATCATGGATCGGCCGCCTCCTGCACGCCCCACACTGGGGGTCGAGCCCACAACCCGGGCCTGTGCCCTGACCGGGAACGGAACGGTGACCTCCTGGTTCCTAGGTTGCTGCTCAGCCGCTCAGCCACTGAGCCAGGCCGGCCGGACTGGAGGGCACTCTTTTGTTCCCACACACGACACGTTGGGAACATGAGCTTGAGAACACCAGTAGGGGCTGGGCTTTGGGTAAAGGTGTTTATCAGTGTGTATAGTTCTTCCTACTACAGATCGCCCGGGACGGCAGACGCAGCTGGGGGGCCAGCTGGGAGCCCCGTGCAATTCACCTCTCCAATGGAGTCCTCGCTCTGTTCTCTCCTAATTAGAGCTCAGGCGGGCCTGAGGGTTTCAGAGAAGGAGGCCCCTCTCCCACTCGAATGCAGGGCCTCCCTCTCACCCTCACTGACGACGCAGGGCCGACTCGGAGAGGCTGGACGCGATCGGAGGACGCGGAGGAAGAGCGGCTGTTCAGAGAGAGGGCCCACGGGCGCGGGCCGCGGCGCAGTCGCCGTGAGGAGGCCGTGTTTATGAAGACGATGCCGGGATTTCATCCCTTCCTGCCCCGCGCCTCTGCCCACCTGACATTACACTGCGGCGGTTTCCACGGCAACGGCACACACGCTCCCGCTCAGCTGACCCGGAGGTCAAGCCCTGCTGTGGCAACAGAAATGCTCAGAAGCACCTCCGCTCCCGGGGAAAACAAAACGCCAAATCTATGCAAAGAGCAAGAGCAAAAGATGGACTATAACCAAACGAACAGGGCGAGACACATCGCCGCCCGTCCTGCAGCGAGAACACACCATGGCCCCATCAGGAGGGGACCGAGAAGCAATGGGGGAGGGGGTCCCGGGGGAGGCGGCTGTCCCCCCCTCCCCGCCCCTCCCCGTGGTCCCGCTGCCTGCCTCACGCCTGCAGCGCCCGTGCCCGAGTCCATGGGTCACAGCTCTCCGTTTGCCAAAGGGTCTCTTTTCCTGACCTAAGGAGTTGTTTCGTCCTGACTCATAGAAAGTGCTGACCTTTGTCTGTTTATGGGTCTTTAATAAAGACAGGTGGAGCCAGCTGCTGTGGCTCAGAGGGTAACCGAGCACCAAGAGGTCGCTGTTCGACGGTTGGATTCCTGGTCCCTGGCACGTGCCTGGGGTGCGGGCTCCATCCCCAGTAGGGGCCGTGCAGGCGGCAGCTCGTCCATGTTTCTCTCTCATCATGGATGTTTGTATGTCTCCCTCCTTCTCCCTTCCTCTCTCTCTCTCTCAAAAAAAAAAATCAATAAAAACATATTTAAAAAATAAAATAAAACATAAGGAGCGGTTGCACTGAGGAGGGGCTGGCGGTACGCGACGTCTCAGCCGAGGGCAGGAGGTGGGTCCCCGTCCGCAGCCCCTTCCGTTGGGTCTAGTCGCTCGGGTGCTTTTTCTAAATATGTTTTTATTGGTTCCAGAGAGGAAAGGAGAGGGAGAGAGAGAGAGACATCAATGAGGAGAGGGAATCATGGATGGGCTGCCTCCTGCACCCCCCACTGGGGGTGGAGTCCGCAACCCGGGCACGTGCCCTGACGGGGAATCGAACTCTGACCGCCTGGTTCATAGGTTGATGCTCAACCCCTGAGGCACGCCGGCCGGGCTGGGGTTCTCTCAGCTGTGACCGCTGCGTGCTGACAGTTCTCACCGTAGCCAAACGCCTGATGCGGGCCTGGAGGGCACCGGCCTGCCGTAAAGATGACGCGGACTTCTTCTCCAGGCCCCTCTCAAGGGCTCCCTCACTCCCGGGCTCCGAGCTGCTCCAGGGCACCCCCGTGCGTCCGCACTGAGCTGTGTCGACTGTGGGCCTGCGCGCTCCCTCCCTGGCCATTGCGGGCCAGTCCCCTCCAAAGCACAGGGCCGCGGGGCCGAGGCTCGGCTAACGATGCAAAACCGGGGGACGTGGCCAAGAAGGAGCGGAGGGTGCCGGGAAACAGCCGCGGGAGAGAGAGGGCCAACACGCGGGAAGCAGACGCCTCAGCGCCCACGTCCCACGGCGCCAGCACCCCACACCTCGTGAGCATAGGAGCCCCTTTGCCACCCGAGTCCCATCTCACGTTTCACGGAAGTTCTGTTTTCTGACTGTCCAGGTATGAAGATGAAGGTGTTAACACTCCCAGGAAGGCGCTTCCTTCACCTAAGAGTCTACTTTTTCTGGTGCTGGTGGAGCCCATGGGCACATCTTCAAAGCTGAAAGTATTAGGGGCCCCGGAGGGTCTGGGCTCCACCTGGCTGGAGGCGACCGCGAGGCGAGAGAGACCGTGTCTGGTTCATCGCGACCCACTGGGCTGTGGGCGGCTTCTTTGGGGGTGCCCTGCCTTTCCGAGGCGACGCCATTGCCCGACCTCAGCTGTCGCCGGCGAGCTGCTTAAGTTCTTAAGTGGCAACCTCCTCCCAACAGCTGTGCCGGGTGGGTGCCGGGCGCCTTATTGGATGTGCGGTCGCATGTGTGACATCATAACGGTCTCATCTGCTGGGCGCCTCTCCGCGGCGGCTGCGGGGGATTTTCCGGGTGTTTTTTAATTGCTCACGAACCAACACCGCGATTTCAGAAGGGTCCGAGGGAAGTGGGCCTTCCCGCCCTCCCGCCCTCCCGCCATCGGGCCTCGGCGAGGATTCGGCATTCCCCCTGGAGGGGAGGCTCCTGAGGAAACCGAATGCTTTCCCGAGGCTGATGCGCTCGGGCGCCCAGCGCTGCGTCCTCTCTCTCAGAAAAGCTTGGGGATCCAGCTCCCGGCCTCGCCCTTCTGTGCGCGGGATAAGCGTGTTTCCCGGGATAAAGGCGCTAATGTCACAAGGTCCTGAACAGAAGGTCGCGCTCTTGTAAGGAGCACAGCTGGGTTTTTGATGAATCTGCTAAAAGTGATTTCATTCGTGTTTTTGCTTTCCCTCTAAATGTATGTCCCGTTGCCCCAGCCGGTGTGGCTCAGTGGATAGGGCATCGGCCCGTGGTCTGAAGGGTCCCGGCTTTGATTTCCTGTCAAGGGCACGTACCTCAGGTGCAGGTTCCCGGCCCGGGCCCTGGTCGGGGTGCGTGCAGGAGGCAACCAATCAATGTGTCTCTCTCACATCGATGTTTCTCTCTCTCTCTCTCTCTCTCTTGCTCTTCCTTCCACTCTCTTTAAAAATCAATGGAAAAATATCCTTGGGTGAGGATTAACAAAAAAATAAAAGCTAAAAAACTAAAAAAATATAAAAAAATGAAGGTCTGTCCCATTATTAGCATCGCCATAGGGCGGTCGTGGCGTCCGGAGGGGACACTGGGAAAGCCGGAGTGGGGCGGAGTGACACTCATCTCCCTGCGTGGCTGACCACGCCGACGAGAAGCCGACGGGGCCGGGAGCGTGTGCGGAGTGGGTGCCGGCAGCTGGCCCCTCTGGTCGGGGACGATGTCCTGGGCGCGGCAGGGGGACCTTCTCGGGAGACACCAGCCCTGCCAGCTCCCAACTGGCCGGGACCCACGGCGAGGACACGCGTGCCTGCGGGGGCCTGGCACGCCCACTCCGATCGGCATCTGCCACAAGGACGCCCACGGGAGGACCCACACCCTCCGGGCTCCGGCTCCGGCTCCGGCTCCGGCCGAACCTCCTCTGCGGTGTGAACACTTGGATGTCAGCTTCTCCCCTGAGCCCGCAGCCTTCTCTTAGCACCAATCATTCTCACTTTTAAATTTCACTTATTATTATTTTTAAAAATATGTTTGTACTGATTTCAGAGAGGAAGGGAGAGGGAGATAGGAACATCAACGATGAGAGAGAATCATGGATCGGCTGCCTCCTGCATGCCCCACACTGGGGATGGAGCCCACAACCTGGGCCTGTGCACTGACCAGGATTCAAACCCTGACCTCCTGGTTCATAGGTCGACGCTCAACCCCTGAGCCCCGCCGGCTGGGCTGTCTCTATTTTTTAGAAGAACATTTCAGCTGTTTTAGCTCTTTCTGCATTTCCTCTGCTTCTGATTTGCTCTTCAAACTCTCAACGCCCAAAGAGGGCACCTTTTCCACTAAGCCATGTCTGAACACCCCGCAGGTTCACACAGTCCCCGCCACACCTGCAGGTAACTTGGGAGGATGGACCGAGGAAGCTCTGGGACCCCCCCAAGGAGGCCGAGTGGGGTGCATCTTAGAGGCAGCGTCAGAGACCTTTCCTCACGGGTCCGTTTCTCCAAATGGACTGGGACCTGCCAGCGCTCGGGCCGCCGGGGCCTGCGGTGCGGGGAGCCTGGGGGCGGACCCTCCCGTCGCCTGAGGCTGTTCCCAGGGGTGCGTTTCCGAGGCTGCACCAGCTCCGTGGTGATTCGGAAACCCCTCGTCGTCCCTGCTGCTCCGTGGTGGCTCACAGGCCTGCCGCACCTGCCTCTCCTGGGGGGGGGGGGGGGGGCGGGCGCTGGGTCCCAGCGTTGCCCTCCTCCCTTCCCTGGTCCCAGAAGCGCCACTGACTTCCCGCCACGAGGAGAGGGGAAGGGGTTGAGGTGAGCCCTGGCCGGATGCCTCTGGAGGGCACCTGCCTCGGGTCCCACCCCTCCCTGGCCCGAGGGTGCCCTGCGGCCGAGGGTGGACGCCAGGCGGCCCCTCCTTAAACCCTGCGGGGCAGGCCGGTCCCACAGGGGCCTCCCACTGAGTGGCTATCAAAAAGGGGGTGAACCCGCCCCCGTGCACCAGGCTTTCTCGGCGAGTTCAGTCGGTGGCCCTGAACCGGCCACTTCGCACCCCCGTGGCCTCGCTGCTTCCCTGCCTGGGCCCGGAGAAACGGCGCCGTGTACGGGGGAGGGAGAGGAGGTTCGGAAGAGCGTCTTTAGGAAAAGCTGACCGTGAAACGTCCATCGGCACCGTGCGCCCCGAAGACGAGCGGGAACCTGTACGTTCCTGCGCCGAGCGCCGGGAGGCTGTGGCTCAGGGGCAGCCGCTTCCGGACGAGGCCCTGGCAGGGGCGCCCCCAGCCCTGCCCCCGGCCCCCTGCACACCTGCACCCGCATTTCAGCCAACCAGGCAGGAGGGGCCCGGTCCCAGGCAGCGGCCCTCGGGCGCCACACCCTCGAGCAGCCGGGGCGGCTCCTGGTTTCAGGCCTGGGAGAGCCGGTGAGGGGCTGGGAGAGCCGGTGAGGGGCTGGGAGAGCCGGTGAGGGGCTGGGAGAGCTGGTGAGGGGCTGGGAGAGCCGGTGAGGGGCTGGGAGAGCCGGTGAGGGGCTGGGGGAGCCGGTGAGGGGCTGGGAGAACCGGTGAGGGGCTGGGGGAGCCGGTGAGGGGCTGGGGGAGCCGGTGAGGAGCTGGGAGAGCCGGTGAGGGGCTGGAAGAGCCGGTGAGGGGCTGGGAGAGCCGGTGAGGGGCTGGGAGAGCCGGTGAGGGGCTGGGGGAGCCGGTGAGGGGCTGGGGGAGCCGGTGAGGGGCTGGGGGAGCCGGTGAGGAGCTGGGAGAGCCGGTGAGGGGCTGGGAGAGCCGGTGACGGGCTGGGAGAGCCGGTGAGGAGCTGGGGGAGCCGGTGAGGGGCTGGGGGAGCCGGTGAGGGGCTGGGAGAGCCGGTGAGGGGCTGGGGGAGCCGGTGAGGGGCTGGGGGAGCCGGTGAGGGGCTGGGAGAGCCGGTGGGGGGCTGGGGGAGCCGGTGGGGGGCTGGGGGAGCCGGTGAGGGGCTGGGGGAGCCGGTGAGGGGCTGGGGGAGCTGGTGAGGGGCTGGGTGGGGACAAGCAATGTCCTCACGTCCCTCCTCTCAGCATCCTTTGCTTAGTAAACACACCAGAGGAAACCGAGCCGCTGACGGCTCCTCAGCCCTCCCTTCCCAGCAAATGTTTCAGATGATCACCTGGCTGGTGTTGCCCAGTGGGTAGAGCGCCGGCCTGCGGACTGAAGGGTCCCGGGTTCGATTCCCGGTCAGGGCACATGCCCGGTTGCGAGCTTGATCCCCAGTGTGGGGCGTGCAGGAGGCAGCCGATCCACGATTCTCTCTCATCACTGATGTTTCTCTCTCTCCCTCTCCCTCCCTTTCTCTCTGAGGTCAATAAAAATATATTTTTAAAAATGTTTCGGATGACTAATTTGGACATCCCGTTTCCTGCCTCTCGGAGTTCATATATGTATAAGCGAAAGCTCACTCCGGGCCGCTGCTCTCCCGGGCTTTGTGGGAACGCCCCCCCCCTCCCCTTGCTTTTCCCACCCGGGACGCCCGCCCAGGCCTCGCCGCGCAGGTGATGGATCTGTTTAATAAAAGCGAGTCCTTCGTGAGCAGCGTGACCACGGGAAACAGATGCACTGGCCCGTCCAGGCGCGGGAGAGCGTGGTGACGGCGCCATCCGGGAGGCCTGCTAACGGTGCGTGAGATGAAACGCATCAATTCCGACCTCCCCAGCGGGGCGCCGGCCCCTTAACTCCATTCCGCCCGCACTCCCTCTCCATCGGTCACACTTTGTGGGCGCTCACGGAACAGGGCCCCCGGTGTGCGGGCAGCCCACGGAGAGAGGCCACTGCTCTCCCTCACTGCCCGCCGGGCCTTAGCGAGGTCCCGGGGCCCCACGCTGACCACCCGCTTCCCCAGGGGCGGGGCGGAGGGGGCCCGGCTCCCCGAGGACCTCGCTCCGTCCTGGCCTGTTGTTTAAGATGCTGAGGGGTCTGATGTCCCAGCGTCAGGCGGCTCCGCAGGCATCTGCTCCGCGTCGCCATGGCGCCCACTCTCCATGGCGACCGCCGTTTCCATGGCGCGGGCAGATGCTCGGCCGCCCACGTGTGTGTGTGTGTGTGTGTGTGTGTGTGTGTGAGTGTGTGTGAGTGTGTGTGTGTGTGTGAGTGTGTGTGAGTGTGTGTGTGTGAGTGTGTGTGTGTGAGTGTGTGAGTGTGTGTGTGTGCCCATGCCCCCGCCTCCCTCCCAGGCTCTGCTCCATCCTGCCGCCTCCTTGGCTACCCCAGCCGCTGCGTGGAGCGGCACTAAGTTTAGCCCAGAATCTGCTGCTCCCCTCGAGGCGCGGGGCCGGCGTGGCCCTTCTGGAGCGGTGTGGACGCATCGCCAACGTCGCGTGTCCTCAGTGACACCATTCCCAGCATCAAATCCGGGGCGGGGTGTGACAGGGAAGCAGGCGCCCTGGACCCCGTCCGACGTGTGTCTCACTCCTGAGCCCCAGCCCGGTCTGCGCTCAGCACGGTGGGGGGGGCGGGGGCGGGGAGAGCAGAGACCAGGCCCCGGGACCCGCGCTTTCTGCAGGTTGGAGGACCCGGGCTACACACCTGTTTGATCAGGAATAACAGCCTGCAGATTACCCACTTCAGCGGCTCCTGTGGGATAATGCCACCTTCTTTTGTGTGAATCCTCGCTAGGGGATATGTTTCCATTGATTTTTAGACAGTGGAGGGGAGAGGGAAAGACAGAGAGAAACATCCATGTGCGAGAAGCACGTCCATAGGTCGCCTCCTGCAGGAGGCCCCGCCGGGGGAGGAGCCTGCAACTGAAGTACGTGCCCTTGACCGAATCGAACCCGGGACCCGGCCGGCGCTCTATCCACTGAGCCACACTGGCCAGGGCTGGGAGAACTCCGACTTTGCGAGGTTTGGGGGAAAACACTGTAGCTGTTATGCATTACATCTTCTTTCTGTAGGTTGTATTCTTAGGTCTAGAGAAACGGAAACATTTTAGCAAAACAGTTTAGGGTTCAGGCAGCTGCAGTGGAGACGTCAGAGGAGCTACCCCGTGAGCGGCCCCAGAGACAAGTCACGCTCTTCTTTGCTCCCGTTTCATCCTTGGTGTCTCCCCTTCCTCAGACGCGGGGGCGCTGCGACGCGAACGCCCCGCCGCTCTCCCTACGCGGTGGGGGCCCATTGGTCTCAGCGAGTCCCGCTGACCTGGCGCTCCTCCAGGGACGGGTCTCACGCCCTCCCTCGCGCTGAGAAGCAGGCGGGCAGCGGCGAGGATGCAGCTTTGGGGTTAAAGAGCTTCCTTCCAGCACTCCCATCACTCGCTCTGTGCCGTGGCCGAGCCCCGGGCCTCTCTGATCCGAGCCCCAGAGCGGCTGGACGCGGGCGGCCTGTGCGTGCCTCCTGGGCGTCTGCCCGTGAGGACGGAGGGAGAGGAGGATACGCTCACCCCGCGGCGGCGGCTTGTCTGTTCACTGTCTGAGCCTGTGCCTTCCCCGGGCACACGGGCCAGGCGCTGCCCTGCTGCGGGGCCCGGACGGCACTGACCTCTGACCTCTGGCCTGGGGTGCAGCGCAGACCCCGCGGGGAGCCCGGCAGGGCCCGGGGTGCTTTCTCGGCCTCTGCCCTCCGACGGTGCTGGCACAGGGCAGCTGCTCACGAAGGCGTGCTGCGAGGTTCCACGTGGCCAGAGAAGAGCAGGCCTGTCACCGAATCCGCGGCGGGAACGGACGTGACAGAGCACGCGGCACACCGCACGCCTGCAGAGACTCCGCCTGGGAGGGGGGACTGCGGGGGTGAGGCCACGTCCCACTTGTGATCGGGGTCTGCCCTTCCCCACGACGGCTCCGTGGCTCAGCGCTTACCGTTCGTTTCTGACAAACGAATGCGCACTAAGGAAGGATCGTACGGAGCCCCCGCGCGATCCAAGCCGGACTCCCAGCCGGAGCGACGCTCGCTCCTGCCCGGGGGGTCTCCGGAGGTGGCGGCGGACGGGCCCCCGCGCTCACTGGGAGGTCTCACGTGTGTGTGCACGCATGCCTCTGTCCATGACACGTGTTCCCTTTGCACCTGCTCATGCGAGACAGTAGCCGTGTGCTAAGGCTGGAACAAAGATCAACCACAGGCACTGAGCCCACCCCCACGGAACGGACAGTTCCTGGGGTCTGGGGGCTCCGGGGGACTGAGGAGAGGAGGCGAGTGGGGTCTCTGGGCCGTGGCGGCCCCCGGCCCGTCGGGGCTGCTGTGGCCCGGGACACACAGCCACGGCAGCCACACGCCCAGCGTCGGGTCAGATGATGGCTCAGAGCGGCCCCAGTGCGGAGCAGAAGGAGACGCAGGCAGAGCCCGTTTATCACATTTTTCAAGGAACGTTTGTTTTGTTCCCAACGTGCCCAGCACTCTCCAGAGAGTCTTCGTTTGCAGTGAGAGAAAGGAGGTGACTGCGGAACGGGAGGAAGGAGGCAGACCTCGCGGTCCCGCGGAGACTCAGAGGAAGGGCGCTAGAAACCGTGATTGGCGTGAACCTGAGAGACATTATGGAAGCACCGTGTCTCACATCGTCCCTTAAAACAGTCCCAGTAACGACCGTGGGGAGGAGGCAAGGGAGGGAGGAGGTGGGGCAGGACCTACGTGTGCAAAGGACGAGGCAGAAGGATTCTGGTCCCTCACGTCAAGGCAAAGAAGCCACACACATGAGACCACGTGCTCGATGATGCCACGTATGTGAAATGTCTGGAGAAGGCAGATCTATGGAGACAGATAACGGGCTGAGGTGGGAGCGGGGCTCACTGTCAGGGAGCCACACGACAGTAAAAGGAGTTAACACAGATGTAGACAGCAGCGCGGAGGAGCCTCAAAAGCATCATGCTGGCCCGGCCAGCGTGGCTCAGTGGTTGAGCATCGACCTATGAACCAGGAGGTCACGGTTCGATTCCTGGTCAGGGCACATGCCCGGGTTACAGGCTTGATTCCCCGTAGGGGACGTGCAGGAGGCAGCTGATCAATGATTCTTTCTCATCATTGGTGTTTCTTTCTCTCTCTCCCCCCCTCTCCCTTCCTCTCAGAAATCAATAAAGAAAAAACCCCCCACATCATGCTACAGGGAGGAACAGGATGCATGAGGCTATGCCGAGTGTGTGATGAAGACCTAGAAGATCTAGAACAATCTATAGCGAACAGATCACGGCAGTCGCTTCTTCTGGGTGTGGAGGCGGCAGAGAAGGGGTGCTGGGGAGCGTCCTAGGGTGACGGGCATAGTCTATGCATTGGGAGGGGCTGGTGGGCTGGCACATATGTGGCTCTAATGATGAGGGTGTACTCATTTGTCAAAACCCATCACCCTTACAACCAGAGCATTCCCCTGTGTTTAAATTATCCTATATAACAAAAATGTAATATGCAAATGGTCGTTACGCCGTGACGCGTAACGACCGACCGTGTAACAACCAGATCACAGATCAGCAGGAGGGTGGGGCAGCGAGCTACAAGCGGGTGGTGGAGAGCTACAGGAGGGGGCAGGGCAGCAAGCTATGGGGGGGGGATGGAGGGAGCTACAGGCGGGCGGGGCAGCGGGTGGAGAGTTACTGGAGGGCGGCAGCGAGCTACTGGCGAGCTACTGGCGCACGGATTCATGTGCAGGGCTACTAGTTCTGGCTTTAAGGGAAGAGCTAAAGAAATGAAAGCACGTAGCCAGAGGCCTTGACTGAAAATGCGGGTCCAGGCTTTTTGGAGCCTGATTAGCGTTCGTGTTCTCTCCCTTTAAATGACTGTCGAGCCGATGATCAGATGGGAGAGGTCCTGACCTACAGGAATGGCTCAGATTGCTAACCTGGAAGCCGTTTCTGAGGAAACGCTGAAGTGAGACAAACCATATGTGCTAAGCTGCGTGTTGCTGTGTTCGATGTTACGTTTCAAGGTAACACATTCAATGAAGGCAAAATAGCTAGTAAATTATGGCACATTCGCACGATGAACTATTTCACAGCTAAAGATATACGAGGACATATTAACCAGTTAACATTAGTGAGCAGTACAGGATGTAAAACGGAATAGATAAAAGGATTTCTCCCATGCAAATAACACGTGAATGGAAAATTCTGGACAGATACATGCCAGATGGCCAGTCGTGTGTATCCTGAAATGGTGTATGACTCTTATTTTACTCTTTCATTTTTATTTTTTAAATATATTTTATTGATTTTTTTTTACAGAGAGGAAGGGAGAGGGATAGAGAGCTAGAAACATCGATGAGAGAGAATCATCGACCAGCTGCCTCCTGCACACCCCCTACCAGGGATGTGCCCGCAGCCAATGTACATGCCCTTGACCGGAATCGAACCTGGGACCTTTCAGTCCGCAGACCGACGCTCTATCCACTGAGCCAAACCGGTTTCGGCTTTACTCTTTTTAAACGCTACTTTCTGCCTTTGTCCTCACTCCTTTTATGACCGGAAATAAACCAAGAGCACGAAGTTTTGCAGGTGAACAAGGTGAGAACCGGATAAAGCCGCGAGCTTGCTTTCCTGGCTCCTGGGCGGCCCCTCAGCTGCGGGCAGGTCATTGCAGTCGCTCACGGAAACCCCCAGACGTTCCTAGACCCGAGCTCAGTTCCTTCAGGAAGAGGGCTCTGAGTTACCGTCCTTCATTTACCTGGTGATTAAGCCAGCTTCCTGCCGGTTCAGCATGCACCCCAGGGGCCCCCCACCTCTGCACCCACCCAGTTCTGTGGTCTCTGAGCTCCCCGCCCTGCACCGCCCAGTTCTGTGGCCTCTGAGCTCCCCTCACCTGCACCCGCCCAGTTCTGTGGCCTCTGAGCTCCCCGCCCTGCACCCGCCCAGTTCTGTGACCTCTGAGCTCCCCTCACCTGCACCCGCCCAGTTCTGTGGCCTCTGAGCTCCCCTCACCTGCACCCGCCCAGTTCTGTGGTCTCTGAGCTCCCCCCACCTGCACCCGCCCAGTTCTGTGGTCTCTGAGCTCCCCCCACCTGCACCCGCCCAGTTCTGTGGCCTCTGAGCTCCCCCCACCTGCACCCGCCCAGTTCTGTGGCCTCTGAGCTCCCCCCACCTGCACCTGCCCAGTTCTATGACCTCTGAGCTCCCCGCCCTGCACCTGCCCAGTTCTGTGGTCTCTGAGCTCCCCGCCCTGCACCCGCCCAGTTCTGTGACCTCTGAGCTCCCCGCCCTGCACCCGCCCAGTTCTGTGGTCTCTGAGCTCCCCGCCCTGCACCCGCCCAGTTCTGTGACCTCTGAGCTCCCCGCCCTGCACCTGCCCAGTTCTGTGGCCTCTGAGCTCCCCCCGCCTGCACCCGCCCAGTTCTGTGGTCTCTGAGCTCCCCCCACCTGCACCCGCCCAGTTCTGTGGCCTCTGAGCTCCCTCCACCTGCACCCGCCCAGTTCTGTGGTCTCTGAGCTCCCCCCGCCCTGCACCCGCCCAGTTCTGTGGTCTCTGAGCTCCCCCCGCCCTGCACCCGCCCAGTTCTGTGGTCTCTGAGCTCCCCCCACCTGCACCCGCCCAGTTCTGTGGCCTCTGAGCTCCCTCCACCTGCACCCGCCCAGTTCTGTGGTCTCTGAGCTCCCCCCGCCCTGCACCCGCCCAGTTCTGTGGTCTCTGAGCTCCCCCCGCCCTGCACCCGCCCAGTTCTGTGGTCTCTGAGCTCCCCCACCTGCACCCGCCCAGTTCTGTGGCCTCTGAGCTCCCCCACCTGCACCCGCCCAGTTCTGTGGTCTCTGAGCTCCCCCACCTGCACCCGCCCAGTTCTGTGGTCTCTGAGCTCCCCCACCTGCACCTGCCCAGTTGCGGCCTCTGAGCTCCCCCCACCTGCACCCGCCCAGTTCTGTGACCTCTGAGCTCCCCGCCCTGCACCTGCCCAGTTGCGGCCTCTGAGCCATGAAGAGAGTGATGTTCTCGTTAGGAGACCCCAGCAAACCCGTGTCACCACCGTCCCCGTCGTCGTAGAAACACATTTCCTGTGGCTCCATTTCCCAGGCTGCATGCGTGTTCTAATCAAAATTGGAATCGGGGCGATAAGGAGGCGGGGACCTCTCGGGCCCTTGCCCTGCGTGGGGAGGGTGCCCGCCCAGGGGCGACTGCGGAACTAATCCGACGATTAGACGGCAAATCGGTTCATTAAAACGAGGCCGTGAATAATGGCAGCGAGGGGAGGTGCGGGGAGGCGGGCGGAGAAGGTGCCTCGGAAACCCCTCGGTGAGGGCGGGGGTTTGTTTGATTCAGCGAAGTGGCTACAGGACCGCGCTCGGAGCGCACAGCCCGCGGAAAGGGCCGCCTCGATTGCTTCACTGGCCATGGAGTTCAGCGTCGAAATCCATTCAATTCCACACAGTAATAGCGCTTTAATAACAGATGAAAATATGTCTCATGGTGTGTGTTGATAACTAAATGCTTATCCCGGACCTAGAAAGTCGCATAATTGGAATTTCTCATCGCCGGCGCCCAGCCGGGACCGCGGGGGACGCCGTGCTACGGGAGGCTGGGATCAATAGTCGGGTTGGTTGTTTGCCGGAGTTGCTGGCTGTGTGTTTAATATACTGTATTTGTATTATGGGCTCCGGTTCCTGCAAATCTCAGGTCTCCTTCTTGAATGAGTGAGGAGATAAGCAATTGAATTTGAAAGATACTTTATGCAACAGAAAAGCAATTTTGTTCCTGGTTATGGGAGGGCAAGGAGTGAACTCGCAACTGAATGCTAAGTGTTTTTAAACTCCCCCTTGCCCACCCCCACCTCTCCGCATCCCCCGCCCCCCCCCCCCCGCCCCCGCCCTTGCTTCCCGGCTCCATCCATCTCGGCTGCACGCCTCACCGAGGCGGAAGGCTTTGCTGAACGTGTGGTCGCTTCGAAGGAGCACCTTTTCCTGTTCGCGGTGTGGGCGCTGCCGCAGGCTCTCACCCGGTTTGTAAAGGAAGGCGAGGAGGGCGGGTCCCTTTCTCCCATGAGGCCCTTGAGGCACAGAAGGCGGCTTGCTCTCCGGGCCGCCATGCGATGGGGCAGGTTTTAACCTTTATCCACAACGTCTCTGCAGCTCCCGGTGCCTCCCCTAAGTTTTCTGCTTTTGTTTTTTTAATTTTTTCATTGACGTCAGAGAGGAAGGGAGAGGGAGAGAGAGGCAGAGACACCAATGAGCAGAGAGAATCATGGATCGGCTGCCTCCTGCCTGCCCCCCCCCCCCCCCCCCACACACACACACTGGGGACCGGGCTCACAACCTGGGCATGTGCCCTTGACCAGAGTCGAACCTGGGACCCTTCAGCCTGCAGCCAAGGCTCTATCCACTGAGCCACACCAGCTAGGGCTCCCCTAAGTTTTTAAAGAATTATAAGGCTCAAAAACGACTTGTAGTTTTAATTGTTTTACTCCCGAATCTTTGCTAACAGTATTGGTCACTTATGGATAGAGCTGAGATTTTATTTTACTTAATGTCTCTGAAAACACCATGCCCAAAGTGGTGGGTTTGTTTTCGGATCCTCAGAAACCGCGGGGTCGGAGTGAACTACCGCTCGGCGTGGGCTTTGTTGTTTCTCCCGCGGAGGAGCGATTGAAGCCGCGGCTTTGAACGGCTCTTTCTGAGCCCCTCGCCTGTGGCCGGCTTCCTCCCTCGGACTCCTCTCCGCGTCCTGCCGGCACCCTCGAACCTGCAGGAGACTTCAAGCCCCTGCCCCCCACCCCCCCCCCGCCTTCCTGCAAAGGCGCCTCAGCTCTGCCTCCTCTGATGGCCGAGGCCTCGCAGCGTCCACAGGCCCGGCCGGTGCTGGCGGTTGTTTACCGCTCGGCGGGATGTGCTCACCGCCCGAGGACGAGGCTCCGGAGATAAAAGGCCACCGCGGAGCAGAGGGGCAGGAGCAGGCGGGGAACTCCGGGAACGGGGATCAGAGCACGGCTCCGGCTCCGGCCCCCGGCGCCTGCTCCCGCTGTCACGCCGTTTGCTGTGGTCAGAGGCAGCGCCTGCCCAAGTCCCTGTGCCTCCGTGGGACTCCCGGGCTCTGAAAGCATCTCCCATCACGTCGCTTTCTTTCTGTCTTTTTAAAAAAATATATTTTATTGATGTCAGAGAGGAAGGGAGAGGGAGAAACACCAGTGATGAGAGAGAATCATGGATCGGCTGCCTCCTGCACGCCCCACACTGGGGATGGAGCCCGAAACCCGGGCCTGTGCCCCGACCGGGAATTGAACCCCATCCTTCATTCCACAGGCCGGTGCTCTATCCACTGAGCTACGCCGGCGAGGGCAAAGGTTGTGATTTTAAATCTCAGCGGGCGGAGGAGACAGGCATCGCACGGAGGGTTTATGTCACTGTCCCCCGCACGGCACTGACGGGATGTGGCTTGGTTTACCTTCCTGGTGAGTCCGTCCGTAGAGGCTGATCCATATTTAAACAAGAAGGAGGAAATGAAACCTTAAAAGATCATTTCTAGGAGATTAGCAGGTCGGTCCTCACACCCACGGTGGGTAAGGGAATGGTAATGCACCGCGCTTCCTACCTGAGTCACCGCCCCCCCCTCCTGGCTGGCAGGCTTTGCAGACTGTGCTCCCACGGAGACGGAGGCGAGAGCAAGGGGCGCCCCCCACCCCCCTCCCTGGTGCAGTGAGACCAGCGCAAACAGCTCATTTTTAAGATTAAACGCGCCCGAGGCAGGGCTTGAGGGCTAAGACCTTCGGAAGCTCCTGGTAGAAATGGGCTGTTTCAGCGACTGTTTTGTGTTTCCTCCTTTTCGCCAGGGACCCGTGAGGCTTCCCTAGCGAGGCCCGCAGAGGGAATGATTCTCTTCCCGGCCTCCGACACCCCCGGCCCACACGTGTGGCCGCTCCAGGTCTCGCCTGGCTGTGCCGACGGCTCATGGGACCTGGGCGCACAGAACCGTCAGGGCCCGAGCACCCGGCCCGGACGCTCCGGCTCGGTTCCTAAGGAGACGGGTGCCCCGAGAACGCCTGTCACGTGGCTCGGAGGGGGACTCGGCGCCCGGGCCACCTCCCTACACAGACGCATGTGATGCGTGAGCCCGCGTGCCAGTGATGGCGTGGGAAGGCGCTGGAGAGACCATCAGCATGCAGAAGCCACCTGCCTGCGGCTCCTGCTCTCCGAGCGGCTGACAGCAGGGCCTGGGGGCCGTGTCCACCCGGGTCAGCTTTCCCAGGCCGATCTGTCTGTCGGGAGCAGAGAGACCCAGGCCGGCACGAGAGTACCGGTGGGAAGTTTTGAAAGGGACACGTCGTTTGCGGTTTAGGACACGATGCGGCGACGTGTTTCGGCGGCAAGAAGAGCCCCCAGGGCCGGGCACCGCTCCCCGCTTCCCACCGGGAGGGCGCAGGGCGGCGTCTGCCTTCTCAGGAGATGAGATGAGTTTTCCAAAATCACAGCCTCTTCTGTCACTTTATACTCCCCGCCCACCGCCTGCCGCCAGCCAACAGCTCCCAGAACATTGAGAAAACATCCAGCTCACTGGTATTATCACTTTGAGCACAAAGATCACTAAGTCACATTAAACACGATTACCGTCTGCCTAGCGCTGCATACCTGTATTCTAAAAAGGGTCAATAAAGTCCCTCTGTGTGCTGACTCGCTGAATTAAACATTGTGTGGTTTTTAAAGAAATATATTTTTATTGATTTCAGAGTGGAAGGGGAGAGAGAATCATGGATCAGCTGCCTCCTGCATGCCCCACACTGGGGATCGAGCCCACAACCCGGGCCTGTGCCCTGACCGGGAATCGAACCCTGACCTCCTGGTTTATAGGTCGATGCTCAACCACTGAGCCAGGCCTGCTGGGGCCTAACCTGACTCACTGACCCCCTGTGTCCCGTTTCCCAGCAGCCCGGCCTCAGGGACACGCACAACCCCTTCTTCCGGCCTCTTCCCCAGAGGAGCTGCCGCGCCGTGGACAGCGGGTGACGTCATTGCACCAGGACTTTCCGTGAGCCGGAGGAAGGGGGCGTGAATCAGCCTGGCTTTGCCCTGCGTGACTCGGCCTGCGGAAGGTCGCACCACGAAGCGATGGGCTCTTTACGCGTGAACAGCGGCATTTTCCCTACGACTGACGCGCCTGGCAAACATCACCTCTTTGGGAGGCTGCGCACCATTCCAGGAACCCCCATTGCTCCAGCTTTTCCAGAAACTTCTCTGTTTGAATTTCCTTTGGAGCCACCGGGTGGCTTCTGAGAACCTGTTTCCTTGTTTCACGCATCACCTCGGGGAGGCGGGCAGACTCGCCCCGCGTCTCATCAGGACGTCCCCGCACGGGAGGGAGAGGCGAGCGCAGTCTGGATGATGACGGGAAGGCACGCCGGTGTCTCCCGCGGGAACTCTCCGTGTCTGGGGCACAGCTGGGCCGGGGTCCGGGCCGCAGGCTCTCGAGGTCCCCGACTGGACCCTGGCGGATGCAGAAGGTGAGGCTGGCGCGAAGTGTGGCCGCAGAGGGCGGTCACCTGTCCCCGTGGTCCCTGCTCTACCACAGGCTGTGGCTGCTACTGGGAAATTCCTTCGTGTCCAGTGGAGTAGCGGATACCTTTACCCCGATACGGAATCTGTGAGGCCCTGGCCGGTGTGGCTCCGTGGGTAGAGCACCAGCCCGCAGACTGAAGGATCCCGGGTTCGATACCTCGGTTGGAGGCTCCATCACGGCCTTGGTCAGGGCCCCTGTAGGAAGCAACCACTGGATGTGTCTTTCTCACCTGGAAGTTTCCCTCTCTCTGTCTCTCCCCCTCCCTTCCACTCTAACAATCAATGGGAAATATCCTTGGGCGAGGATTAACACAACAAAACAAAACACAAACCTGTGAGGGAGTCTGGTTTGGTTCCAGGAGACGCCGGGAGCCTGACCCTCAGACAGCGCGGCCACCGGTGCTGTTGAACGGGCTGAGGGGCTCCGTGCGCAAGTTAATATTTATCTTGCCGTAATATTTACCTTCCCGCCGTCACGCTCTCTCCCCCGGCTGCGGCGCCCGGGGTGGGAAGATAAACTCACCTGGGAAGATAAATGTCAGCTCTTAATGAAAACTGCCGGAGCCGCGGGCGGGTTTGCTCGAACGGGCGGGCGGGGTTCTGGACTTGCAGGCCGGTGGGCTCACGGGCCTCCCCAGCAGGGTCTCTGTTCAAAGCCCCCGGGGGCCGAGGGCTGCCCCGTGGAGGGCGCGGCCGCGGGGGGAGACGGAGTCTGGGGGTGCAGACGCGCGTCCCCTCACCTCCAGACGCCCACGGGCTGCGCGCTGCGGCCTTTGCTTCATCGGTGACGGGAGTGGCTTATGGAGCTGGGTGACCTCCAAGGTCCTGTCCTGTCCCAAGATTCTGTGATCGAGGTTAAGACATGATCAGGCCTGGCCCGCGTGGCTCAGTGGTTGAGCGTTGACCTTGGAACCAGGAGGTCAGGGTTCGATTCCCGGTCAGGGCACAGGCCCGGGTTGTGGGCTCGATCCCCAGCGTGGGGTGTGTAGGAGGCAGCCGATCCATGATTCTCTATCATCATGGATGTTTCATTCTCTCCCTCCCTCTTCCTTCCTCTCTGAAGTCAATCAAAATATATTAAAAAAAAAAAAAAGAGAGAGAGAACACAGCACGCGCACTGCACTGGGCGGCGCTGTGAGAGCTCAGGGGTCCGGGAACTCCATCCTTCGGAGCCGCGTGGAGCTCCCAGGGCCAGTGTTCCCTCCCCGCCCCGATGGCCACATCGCATCCTCAGGCGCGACAGCATCATGCACGTAGCGGTGGAGTGACGAACCGATAGGAAGGTGGCGGAACAGAAGTGTTTCCTTCCTCCTGTCCCTGGGTGTACAGTGTGTCATAGCGCCTCCTGACAGCCCCGTCTGCCTGGAGATGGAAGACTGCCTCGGAGAAACCGCACGAGCTCCACGCACCTCCTTTCGCCTGCTCCGTGAGCGAGCGAGGAGGGCCCGGAGGCATCGCGGCGCCCGGAAGCCTGCCTTCCTCCCGGTCCGTGACTGTAACTACAGCACAGAGAGCACATGATACGCCAGCAGGGACTGGGGAGGGCGCTGTGCATGCATTGACTAGGAGACTCAAATAGAAACACAGCGTAGGATTTTGTGCCAGGATCCCGCCCCCCCCCAGTCCAGAGAAGAGAGCTTATTCTATAAAAACAAATTGAAGAAGAAAAACTGAGGACACCGGCAAGTGAGTAACAACACATAACAACGCATGTGGAACTCGCCTCTGCCAGTGGCGGCCATTCCTGCTGCACGTGGGGGCGGCCCCGCAGCGCCCGGAGCTCGCGCGGGGAGCTCGGAGGAGGGGTTGTTAGCAGCCGCCTGCGATCAGGAGTGATCAGGTGCAATCAGGTGCGCCCAGCGGTCCACGGCCCGGAGCCCTCACCTTCTTCTCCCTCCCCTCCAGCAGCCCCCACGCCAGCCAGCTCGCCTCACCTTTAGAACCAGACTCTTGGAGGACAGCCCGTCTGTGGCGGCACCTGTGGAGTGAGTGTGGTTCTGACGTGGAGGACGAAAACGGAACAAGGAACACATGTTGGAACCCCACGCATTTACCCATGACACGCGTGACTTCCTCACTGACGGGGAAACAGAGTTCCCCCGTGTCTGTGGTGTTCACAGCATGACGGCCACAGGCGTGGCACACGTGTGACGCGAAGCTTGATGACTGACATCTTCCCCATCTCTCTCTGAAGCCCAGACAACCAGCGCACAACCGTCACGCCGCGATGTGCCGTGCGCGCCGCTGTCAGCGGCGGCCTTCACGCTGACCACGTGCTGTCACTGCGGGTGGGGGGGGGGCACACACTCTCGATGGCATCTGCCCTGCGGAGGCCACTCCACGGGCGGAAATAAACTCTGGCACACGGATAATAACCACACGTAATGGAATAATTAGGGAGGGATACATCTTGACTATTCATAACCATTTTAATACTATTTATTCAATTATACCTCGGTTATACATACCACTTATATAATTTAGTTCTTAATATTGTCTGTGATTAACCACCAGCTTGCAACATTCCCAGACAACCTGCCGCTGGCTCCAGGCGGCTGGTGTGGGGTCTAGTGGACTCTGGGAAACCACTGAATTCAAGAGGACCTGCTAATGGCGCCTCCCTGTGCGAACCAGTTAAGCTGTTTTAAATGTAAATATTTCAATGGTGCTAAATAGATGTAATACCTCCTCACGGAGGAGAGTGATCCGAAGGCCCAGCTCAAGGATGCTAAGAAGTAAATGTTCGCTTTGGGCCCCTCAGGCAGAAAAAGTACGGGTCAAACGGAAATGAAAACATCTGAGTTCCGCTTGCTCCACGCGCACAGGGACCATCGGACACCTGGACGTTCTCTCATCGACTGGAAAACACAACGCCAGACCTCCCGGCTCTCCTGAAAGTCACTGTACACGCTGTTGGCTACGTTTACCAAGTGTGCTTTATTTTTGTAGTTTTTCCTTCCCGGTTAAGTGGCTCAGGGGACACTGGTGAGCAGGGTCACACAGGTTTCAGGTGTGGGCTTGTGTTACAAGATCTGTGTACGGGCCGTGTGCCCACCGCCCACTTAACGCGACTGTATAAAAAGTGAAAAGGATTCCTAAAGCTAAATTTTTAATTAAAACGTTGAGGTGATGTCTATGCAGCCCCGAAGGCGCTGGGTGGGTCTTCTCATGACACGTGAGGGGGAGGCCACGGAGCGGTCCCGGGCGCAGGGGACACAGGAGCCCAGGGCTCCCGACAGCCTCCTGGCCGCCGAGGTTCTCACTGCAGGAAGAGCCACGCTGCCGGCCGGCGTGGAAGGTGGCTTTATAAGACGCGGTCAGGTCACAGCGGGACAAGCTGCTGTGCAGACTCTCACGTTAAGCACCTTGTATTCTTACCACCAGATAGTTCTTAAAGGAAACGTTCCCCTCTGGTGCCTTTGCTTTCTTATCCAAAAGTGAAAGAACTTTTTCATCGTTGCTTTGATAGTTTCAAGCCTGGAGCCACTGGAATTAATTTTTACGCACTGCGCTCCGTTTGGTGAAATATTTAGTGCTTTGATGACGGTGTAAATCATTAGGCTCCGCTCACCCTCACCTGGCACAGAGACCAAGCTTCCCGCCCGAGCGCCACGGTGGTGCATAATGTTCTTATTAATGGGACAGTTCTCGAACACCGAGGATATTACAAAAATTAATCACCGTTACAGCCTGTGTTTAGTTACAGGTTCTCAAGGAAACCACTTGTAATTCTACTCCTGTTCCTACAGCCTCTTGGAGCTCCCTCAGCAATCAGGACAGGTCCTGAAAGTGCTGAGCCTGGGCTCAGGGCCCCTCCAGGACCCGGATGCAGTGTCCCGAACTGTAAAGCATCAATCATGTTATAAGGAGGAGCCAGCTGCTTTGGTAATTACTTAGGGTTCATCTATTTGTTCCAGTTTATCACCCCATGGATGCTAGATGGCGGCTAACAAGCAGATGGATCTCAGTGGGGCTGAATTCTCCATCCTTGCTTGTCCACGACCCCCACAAGATCAAAAGTTGAGGAATTCAAGGCATGTGGTATGTCTTCTTCCCCATGAGCACCTGACACATGGAAATGGTTTAGTAAAATATGTGATGCATGGATGGATGGATGGATGGATGGATGGATGGATGGATGGGTAGATGGGTGGATGGATGGATGGGTGGATGGATGGGTGGATGGGTGGATGGATGGGTAGAAGGATGGGTGGATGGGTGGATGGGTGGATGGATGGATGGGTGGATGGATGGGTGGATGGGTGGATGGATGGGTAGAAGGATGGGTGGATGGATGGATGGATGGATGGATGGATGGATGGATGGGCAGATGGATGGATAGATGGATGGGTGGATGGATGGATGGATGGATGGATGGATGGATGGATGGAAGGGTAGATGGATGATAGGAGAATGAATATTATTTTGTGCCAGGATTTTCCCCCCGCCCCCGTGCCTTTGCTTTGAAGGAACTAATGAATGCCCAGAACCCAGACATTAATCTGGCCCTGTTTTTAGTGAGTATGCTCTCTATGTGTTCAATGTCTCCCACTCTTGCTTGCTCCCTATCTCTTGTGCTCTGCCCACCTCGCTCTTCGCTGTCGTTTATCCTGATACCTTTTGAGCCAGCCGAAGGGTGAGCAGAGTCAAACCCCAGGGCTATGTTCCGGAGAAGAAAGGAGGTATGTGCATCCATCGTCCTTTACAAAGGGAATTGGCAGGTGAATAGTGAGGAGTCTGGCAGTGATCTCATCATCACGGACCCACAATCTAGAGGAGGGAGGAGGCATGTTCATCAGCACATAGAATGTGCACCTGTGGGCAGTGCCGCCGCGAGGCGATAGCCATCGCCCTGAGGTGGAACACAGGAACTCAGCGCCGGAAGGGACTGAAAACCCAGCTCATTCGTTCACCCCTCACCTCCCCATCACGTGGCTTAAAAACCACAGGAGAGTGGCAGCCAGCCATGTGGCCCCAGAATCTTCCCTGCCTCTCCGAGCTTTCTCTATGGCACGGTTCCGCCCCCTCATTGTCCTATTGCTGCTATCGGACTTTTTCTGTGTATGTGTGGTACGTGCCCAGGGGCAGAAAGATAGATTGCCATTGCTTCCTGACCCTCACGGAGACGAAGAGTGACAGACGTGCGTCCCAAAGTTTGCCACTGGCATAAGGATTCTTTGGAGTTGATGGCAATTGAGAAGCAGCAGATATAAGGAAAGCTCTCTGCCCCCCTCCCCCCCACTATTTGCCTAAGTGCGAGGTATTCATTTACAAAGGTGTTCCTCCCTCCCCTCTCCAGCAGGAAAGAAAAGTCTCGAGTCCTACCAGCCAGAGATAACGCTAGACACAGACCAGTCTCTACATGTATGCCCGAGGGCTCTACACACATATGTTGCTGATGGCCCTTACCTGCCATTGGTGCCCTCATACCAGGTGCCGCCCTAGAAAACCAAAGTCATGCTTCTTCATTTGTCACCGCTCTGAAATGTCATTGTTTTTTGGTGAGATGCTACGTCAGCCCAAGTTCTGACCACCCCTTTGAGCTACTCATCTCTGCGCACTCCATGTGCACGTGTGATACACGTTCACAAACTTGTTTGTTTTTCTCTTATTAATCTACCGTTTGTCGATCTAATTTTAGGTCCCACCAGAGAACCTGAGATGGGTGGAGAGAAAAGGTTTTCTTTCCTCTCCTACGACTTGAGTGGGACTTTCACCTCTGCTCACCTGGACATGCTAAATCCATTATCAGGTACTGTTACTTTTTAGCCTTATCTCCCAGCACCCCCCCTCCCTCCCAGCCCTTTGCAAAAGCTGTCTGAATGAACCGTAGTTCCTAGTATGTGTCCTGTTGATGTGGGGTGAGGGGGGCTGCCAGTTGAAGCAGGAATCGAGACAAGTTTCCTGGAAGAGGTCACGTGACAGCAGGCGGTGAAATAGACAGACCTTCTCGAGCAGACAGTTGCACATGCAAAGGGGGCATTTCAGGCACGAAACAGCCTGTGCAAAGTCCTACAGACGCAAACAGCATGGAGTGTTGAGAACAACAGTGAATGGTTCGGTGTCATTGAGTGTAACTGCCCGGGAGGGAGAAGGACCACGGAGGACCTCAGCCAGAGGGTTTACCGGGTAAAGACATGCTGGGATCTGTTAAAAGAGCTTTCTTTTTTTATTTTATTTTTTTTAAAAAGAAGGTAAAATCTTGATTGTAGTTCAGTATGAAAATGAGCATTTTTATAGATGAGGAATATTGAAATGAATATGCAAATGGAGGTAAAACTGGTTTTTCCACAGGATGGGAAGGAAGACAACAGAGCCTCTCCCAGACGGGACAGAACATGCATGTCTCCAGACCTAAGTTCTGCCTTGCTCTCCGTTACCCAAGATGTTTGGAGATGTGACCGTACCCCGAGTTTCACCGTCGGATAAGGGAAAAGGTGCTCTATAAACATCCTTCCACATTGGGAAACTATTGTGCATAGTTTCCGTGGGTGTAAAATTTCCCCTACTGTTTTGTATTCTAGAAAATTTCCTTCTGACCCCTGGCGAACAGAATGGGGGGGGGGGGGGGGGGGGCGGACGGTGAGTATATTTAGGCTTTCTAGAGGATCTTTTCAAATTTTCCTTTTTTTATGTGTTTGCTTGTGTGTGTTGGGTAGAATGCACGATCAACAATGGAGAGGAGAATAATGTTTCCAATTGTTCTGTTCCTCCCCGTGACCTTTTGCTGATTACGTGGCACGAACTTCCACGCAGCCTCGAGGCTACGTTATTCCCGCCCTCCACTCCCGTCGACAAGGAGGCATAGTTGATTTTTTCCCAGGCAAGGGAACCTGGGAATTGTGTTGCTATTTAGTGATGATGAAGAATGTTATCATCAAGCCAACACAAGAGAGACTGTTCCGCAATCACTAAGTGTGGGAGGTTAGGCAGGGACGCGGGGGGGGGGGGTGGGGGGGTGGGTGGGGGGGGGTAGAGAAGGGATAGAGCCACTTTGCTTACAGATTTCACTTTGATTTTGATAAAGATGACCTCCTTGACCAAACTCTATCGGGCTCCTCCGAGCTGTTTTTCAACCAGGACTCTTGGACTTTGTGCTCATCTCTGCGTGGCCCGGCTTTAGCAAGAACCTGTTGAGTCAGTCTAGCCATTCCTGGTCCCTGTCTGGGGTCCCCTCCCGCCCCCCCCACCCGCTGGTCACCTGGCTGCCCGCAGCAAGAAGCCCGTGAGGCTGCTGTGGCCACCCCGCCCCCTGCTGTTTCCTCTCAGTAATTTTCCACCTACTGACCCCCAACCCCACCGCCCACCCCACCGCTGACTACAGATCCCTACGTTTCCCTGCTGTCTTCAGACTGGAGCCCCGTCTCTCCCGCTTTAAGACGCCAGTGACCATCGCAACTGTCCCCTGTGGAATGGCATCTTCCTGTCTGTCACAGGAAGTGTCCTGAGTATTTTCCCCTGAAAAGGAGAAACGCTGCTATTCCTGTGTGAGTTTTCATCTGTCCTGGGACTGCCCCCTTTTCCTGGGTCGCCAGCACGCCACGCGTAAGGAACCTTGTTTTGCTAAAGGCGCGGCTTAAAATCTAAGGGCTGAGCTTTACCCGGTTTGCGTAGAAAGTTCCAGACGTGTTTAAAATACAAAAGCTCCTCTTTGAAGCCGTGATTAACTACACACGGTACCTCTGGCTGAGCGAGGGCTCTGATCAATATTTAATAACGATTTCATGGTAAATGGGCGGGTGTGCTCATTAGAACAGCGAGAAAAGGCTGCATTTTAATGGAGAATTAACACACGTAGCTGGAGGGCAGGGGTGTTTGCTTTAGAGATTTGCTGTAATTTAGGAGAAGGTGTCTTAAAGGTAGCACTCCGTGCGTTTCTCTTAAATGACGAATGTGTCCCGGACCTGCAAGCGTTAGGTTGTGATGATGGAACCACCCAGACGCGGTCTGAGCAGCTTCTACACGGGAACGCGGTGGAAACGTGGCTCAGAACCACTTGGCGGTGGCGGCTTTAATTCATTCAGGCCCAAGATGTAGCTCGTATTTCTTAGATTCAGCAGCACAAGCTGGGAGTCTAGCATTTTAAGTGAAACGCTGGCTAAGTCCTCTACACGCCCCCCTTCTTTCCATGGAATAACGTTAGCTCAAGTTCTCTTTCTCTGTGGTTACTGATTCAACCTGAGAACATCTCAGACGGAAAAAAGATCTTTCTTGATTTAAGGAAAAATTAGAAGCCCCTCCTGCAGGCTGTGGGAAAGCCTTGAGCGGGCCTGGCCGGTCCTGAGTGTGCAACACGGCGGCGCGCTCACGAGCAACATGGTCCTGAGTGTGCAACACGGCGGCGCGCTCACGAGCAACATGGTCCTGAGTGTGCAACACGGCGGCGCGCTCACGAGCAACATGGTCCTGAGTGTGCAACACGGTGGTGCGCTCATGAGCAACATGGTCCTGAGTGTGCAACACGGCGGTGCGCTCTTGAGGCCGCGTCCAGGAGAGATTAGGAAGGGGGGCAGGGCCGGAGGCTCCGGGGATGCGGGGAGCCGTGCCCGCTGCTCGGCACAGAGACCTTCACAGGCCGAGGAACAACGGGAGACACTGCACCTTCCCCCCGAGGCAGAAGCGGGGTGGGGGGAGCTGGAGGCCTGAGGGGCTCGCTCCTCTCGGGGGACAAGGGTCTGGAGCACGGTCTTCCTCAGGGAGCCTCCCAACGGCGTGCAAAGGTCACCGCCCGTCCTTGGGATGCGGGTCACAGCACGCACTCCTCCCGACAGGCAACGGCTGGTCTGGCCGCCCACAGCGTGGAGGAGGGCCCGGCGACACCCGGCGGCTGTGCGGTGCCCGGCTGTGCGGTGCCCGGCTGTGCAGTGCCCGGCGGCTGTGTGGTGCCCGGCTGTGCGGTGCCCAGCTGTGCAGTGCCCGGCGGCTGTGCGGTGCCCGGCTGTGCGGTGCCCGGCTGTGCAGTGCCCGGCGGCTGTGCGGTGCCCGGCTGTGCAGTGCCCGGCGGCTGTGTGGTGCCCGGCTGTGCGGTGCCCAGCTGTGCAGTGCCCGGCGGCTGTGCGGTGCCCGGCTGTGCGGTGCCCGGCGGCTGTGCGGTGCCCGGCTGTGCGGTGCCCGGCTGTGCGGTGCCCGGCTGTGCAGTGCCCGGCGGCTGTGTGGTGCCCGGCTGTGCGGTGCCCGGCTGTGCGGTGCCCGGCTGTGCGGTGCCCAGCGGCTGTGTGGTGCCCGGCTGTGCAGTGCCCGGCGGCTGTGTGGTGCCCGGCTGTGCGGTGCCCGGCTGTGCGGTGCCCGGCTGTGTGGTGCCCGGCGGCTGTCCTCTGTGATGGGGAAACTGGAAACTGTGCTCCAAGCGCCTCAGGCCTGGCCTCGGCTGGCAGCCTCCTCGGCCCTGAACCCCAGCCTCCTGCGCCCTGGGCCTGCGGCCAAGCTACTCCAGGGCGTGAGGAGGAGGAGACACACCGGGGGCTCAGAGGTGCTGGAGGACCCGGGACCCAGCCGCCTTGCGACGGATCGGGGGTTCAGGGGGCTGGGGTGCTCTCCCGGGGACAGAGGTGCGCCGGCGCGCACACTCCCAGGTGGCAGTCTCCTAGGAAACTCAGCTTGCATTTCTCGGCACGACGCCCTGTCCGTTTGTCATAATTACGTTGTGTATCACACTTTCAATATGAATTTCCCATTTCTCTCCTAATATGCGCTTCATCACAAGAACCACAACTTCCGGGCTTCCGGGGGCTCGCCTTCCCCCGTGAGCACCGGCTATTAAACCTTAATAGTCTCTCCCGCGCTTTCCTCTCGGCGTGCTGACTCCGCCATCCTTTCAGCAGGCCCGGGTGTGCGCAGGTTACAATTGACGCCGGCGGCCTCCGGCCACAGCGCGTCGATAAAACAAACTCCTGGGTGAACACGGAACGTTCAGGCACTGCCACGCGGACTCCTCTGCCGTGTTACTTATTTATGTTTTAATTTCCGCCGTCAGCTTCCCCTTGGATTGGACCGTGTCGGAGGGGCGAAGGCGTCCCAGAGGTCTCCGTCACGCTGCTCCTGACTCCGGCGTTGTGCAGGCGCCTTTTTGTGGCTCAAACCTGTGCCGCCGCCAAGGGGAGGGCGTTGGCAATGAACCTGTACGCTGTGCGTCAGCGTGGACTCAATCCCCGGCAACAGCGTACACCTGGGAGCGGCCTCGACTTCCACACTAAAGCCGAGGAGAAAGCGGCGAGGCTCCCAGCAGCCGAGGCCACGCGCTCTCCCCTGCATCCCTCTCACTACAGCGCGCGCCTCCTGCAGCCTCAGGCCTCCCTCGGGACCTGCCTTCTAAGGCCCCACGGGCTGAAGTTTAAACATTTCGTTTAACAGCAGCAGCACCACGGACACGTGAATCCTCCCCATGACCTTCTATTGTGGGGCTCATGACGGGGAGAGCCCAGCCCCGGCACCAAATCCTGTAAAAGGGAGGGTGTGGGTTTGGAAGAAACTAGTGCTGTGGACACTGGAAGTCTCTCTTCCTCTCTCTCCACCCCCCTCTCACACGCACACGCACATGCACACACACGCGTGAGCGTAGGAAGTCCATAGCTAATGTGACAGCTGGGCTCCACGGGGAGGGACAAGGACCCAAGCTCCTCCGCTGGTTGCTCCCTCATGCGGCCCCAAACCCCAAACGACTAGTCCTCCCAACAACGGCCGCCGGGAAGGAGACCATGGGACTCTGCTCTCTTTAAAGATGAGGGAAGTCGCACTCCAATCACACTCACACCCCCTTGTCACACCTTCACGAGCTGGTCGCCCTTTACACGTGTTCTTTACTCGAACAGCCTCACAGTGAGCCAAGCCTTCCGGCTCGGTGGGGGGTCCTAGGGCCTCCCCGTCCCCGCCTCGCTGCAGCACACGGCGTGGTGACCTCCAGTCAACCCCGCAGGGACCTGAGGTGATAGACGAGCAGCTCTCACATGGCTTCTGACACTCAGGGGGACAGGTAAGAGAACCGGGAGAATGCATGGGTACACCCTCATCACGGGGACACCTGCACCCTCAAAACGGGAGTGGCTTATTCCCAGCTTCGTTAAAGGTTAATTCACACATAAACTGCACACATTTAAACCGCACCAAACCTCTCACATACGTGCTTCCACGAATCCGTCGCATACACGTGCTGGGACTTACTGTCCTTCCACCTTTTGCATCTCACACGTGGTGCTGCCCCATGTAGACCCACTCATTAGAGGGCTCTCCACCTCAGCAACATGCACTCATGTTTCTGCATTAGCATCTATCCATCATCTATCATCTATCTATCTATCTATCATCTATCATCTATCTATCTATCTATCTATCTATCTATCTATCTATCTATCTATCATCTATCTATC